>NW_006800131.1:845013-846161 GCF_000485575.1 Poecilia formosa
TGGATTCCAACCCTGTTTGGTTTTGATGGAGCAGGTGGGCGTGGCGAAGTGACCTGTAACGCCATGTCCATACGTTTGGCTGTAGATTCCACAATTTTGACCCCAGCTGCACCAAACTTGACATGAGTGATCCTGGTGGGATGCCTGACGATCCTATGTCGTCATAGTCTGACGTCATCTAAGCCCCGCCCCTTCAGAACAGGAAGTGCCTTTTTTTGACTTGTACAGCTCCATTTCTGGCTCTCTCAACCTAATCAAGATGATTCTGTGTTGGATGACAGATAACATGTTAGTCTCACTTGCTTTAAAGCGCCAAGAGTTTTCAGTAATGGGCGTGGCCATGACAGCGCGGCAAAGCAGAGGTAACGCCGCCGCCATACGTTTGGCTGTAGATTCCACATCGTTCAGCCCAGCTGCACCAAACTCACTAGGATGCATCCTTATCCATCCCCGAACAGGAATCCATAACACTCGTTGATGGGCGTGGCCTAATTTCTCTACAGCGCCCCCTAGAAATTTTCAAATGATCAGCCCCAAGCCATGCTTTAACCTACAATTATGAAACTTGGTACACATGTGTATCATGTCAGGACCTACAAAAAAGTCTCCTGAAGCCATGGTGCAAACCCAACAGGAAGTCGGCCATTTTGGATCAAAATCCGCCATTTCCTCTTTTTCATAGATGTCGCATCTGATCTATCTCCTCCTACAGCTTTCGAGATACAGACTTCAAACTCAGTCAGCAGAGAGTTGAGACATGAAAGGTCAGAAGTTATCACAGGAATTTTTGTATATCAAAGCATGTGGGCGTGGCTAAGTCCCAAACTTTGACTATTCGCCTTAAAACATTAAAGTGACATAACATGCACATCCAAGGTCATAGCTGCATCAGACTTCCGATGTCTTACTACAGACCACCCTTGATCACATTGTGATGGTCAGTTAATGACGTCACCTAAGCCCCGCCTACTTCCGACAGGAAGTCACCTGTTTTTTTTTTCTGCTGTATGTATTACTTTTACTGTAGTATTCATGTGGAATGAAATCATCTGCCAACAGACATATAATTACATGATAATGGACTCTGTCAATGGGCTAAATGAGAGTCCCTTGCCATAAGCATACGACTGTCTTTAAATTAAATATTA
>NW_006800131.1:846578-908778 GCF_000485575.1 Poecilia formosa
AGATCTTTGAAATGATGTCCATGGTGTTTCAAAGTCAAAACTACTTCTCATTCTTGCAGATCTCCAATAACTCCAAAATGCAACAACGATGTGACCTCGCTTTGATTGTTCATTTAGAAACTTTGAACAAAATTATTTTTAAGTAAGTGAAGTTTTTATTATTGATTGTTCATGGTGTTAAATCTTGAATGTGAACATGCCTTAAATGAGTACAACAGATGTCTTAAGGTCTGAAAAATGCTGAGTGAATTTTTATTGGCTTTCTTATGTAGCCCCAAGTCCTTCTCTGATTGGCTAATCAGTCCCTCATGCTAACTCCTCCCCCGGGACCAGCTACGCACAGAATATGATTCAAACAGTCCAGAAAGGACTGGCCAACCTTTTAAAATACATTTGAAGCACATTGTCAGACCTGCTCAGTTACTTTAGTGATCTAAATCCAGTGACATTTTTTCTGTATTGTTAGAGATTTTTAAGGAGACAAAGCATCACCATAGGAGCAGTTTTTGGAGAAAGCATAGTGTTTTCTCTTTTCATACATATATTTGCCTATTCTAGTCAGTAGAGAATGTTAGAGAGATGATTAATAAGGTGCAGTTCTTAAAGCCTTTGGTTATTATCTAATTGTTTCTTAAAGAGTCATATTTTGTGAATCGAAATGAATTAAAATCCTAACAGAAACAGAGTAATTCATCTTATGTAACAGAGTGGAAAGGTTGGCTGCATCCTTCAGATTAATTTTGTTAGATTGTGAAAGTGATTGATTAACAAAAGGCGACATTATTGAAGGTAGTTCAATAATCACTATAGCAATTTAATTTAATATGAGATCACTCTTCATGACAACACCCAACGCAGACTACCACAATAAAACCGTAAGGAGCAAATTTAGCAAAAACTGATCTTTGCTAGTCTCTTTTCTTAGTATGTTTTATCTTTTCCTTCTTTAAGGTCTATTTCTGTGTCTTTGAGATCACTAATGTCTCTATATTTGTGGTCTGTCGTTCTCTAATTAAATTTAAACCTTTGTGTTCTCGCTTAGAGAAGCTATTTCTGTCTTCCTCTTGATTCCCAGCTGTCTAGCTCTCCCTCTGTGAGTCAGCAAATATGGACAAGACAAACACAAAGATGAACATAAAAATCTAAATATAAAGCGAGATGCGAGAGGTTGAGTCTGGATATAAATGATCTGACAGCTAATCTGTTTTCTTCTCCATATTCAATCATTTGTTCTGTCTGGGATTCGGGTTCGTATTGACCGTCCACTCTGGGGCTGTCTCTGGATGTCAACAGCTTTGGCGTCACTGCATTTTCACGCTGTGTGTTTTTAACGCTTTCACTTTGGATGGTGTGAAAAAAATGCTTTAAAATGTTGCAGAAGAAGCTTCTTGAACACCAGAAACGGTCTTGTTACTAACTCAGCTCCGGGAGTTAGAAATATTCAGGAGGAGGAAAGAAAAATCAGAACATGCCGATTCATACTGACTTTAAATACGAAAACAGATCAAAAACTTTCTGCTTAAAGGGGCAGTGTTACGTAAAACCTAGATTTTTAAGCTTTACATCATGTTATAATGTTATTCTCTCATTAAAAACATACCTAGAGTGTTGCCTTAATTCTTTCATGCATGTCTGAGAAATCCTTTTATCTCCATGGCTACCATTCAGCTGTAAAAATGCCTGGGTGGACTTAGCTCCGCCTTCGAGGCATAGCTCCTCCTCAGAGCTGCTGTTTCCATGTTTCCAAACTCCTTCAGACTAGCCAGCAGGAATTAGCAAACACCAGGTGGAACTGCACATCTGCTGAGCTCATTGTAGGAAATACTTCTCAGTAAAAAAGTTGTTAAATCGTTTATAGAGGGACGATGTTGTGATGACTTCCTGAAAGCAGCGTTTCAGAAAGAGCAGGAGTTTTTAAAGAGACCCCAATTTCAAGGACTTAAATTACAAAGTCAATATTTAATGGAGATGTTTTATAACAACTGAAGTTAACATAGTTACTTGATTGTGCTATAAAGTGGCACTATGTTCCTGGAGAATACATAATAGTTCCACTTTGAAGTGTTTTTATTTATTTATTTTTTTTTTACTGCAAATAAATGTGATCAACTCACGTTTTCCTTTTCTAGGTTACAAAAGATTTATCTTATATTCTTATTCCCCTCCATCAGCTTGATACAAAATTTTATCCCTCAGATATTCTTTTTGTCTTAAATTCCCAAATATTTAATACAGTATGCAGCTGAAGCTTTCAAGAGACACAGAAAAAGCAATAATGCACAAAACGTTACATTTTCTGATAACTCTTGTTAAAAATACAAAGCTTCTGCTGCCTTGTTTCAAACATCTACTGTAATTTCTAATAAATTCCATTTTAATTTTGACTGAGATCAAATTAAAGCAGATGCACGTCTCAAAGAAAGCTGAGGAGAAATGGGCCAAAGCCGAATCAGTCTGCACAGTTATCACAGGAGCAAGTTTAAGGTTTCTGCAGCCCAGTTATTGAACAAAGCTGGTCCACTGTTGTGCACTGAAGTGTGGATGAACAGATGAGGCATCTCCATCTCCTTTGTTGGAGTTCTTTAGAAGAAGCACTTTTTATTCTGGGCAAAGGAGACTCTGTTAAAGCCGAGGGTCACTGCAGCTGAAAGCCAATAACTCCACAAATCAATTGCAGCTCTTTTTTACATTCTAAAAAGAACATGCTAGAAGAAATTTCAATGCTCTGAAGGGTCTACATTTGAAATTGCAACTTGGTAAAACGCTATATTTTTGAGTTGCTCCATTTACAAAATTAGCAAACTTCAAAAAATACAAAAGAGGCAAAATTACAATCAGCTTCACCATAATTTCCTCCAGCTACTCTTGATTAAATTTGCCCTCCAAGTTATTTTGCATCTGAATGGGAACTAAAGAACAGTTTTCATTGCTAATAAAGCTTCTTGAATGTGTATAACTTACCAGTTTAATTTAGCAGGTAAAAATACATACATTTCTTAATTTATGTATTAAGAAATACATAAATTTCTTAACACAACCAAGCCAGATCTTGGTCGTGTTATTGCGAAAAAAGCTAAAATAAATCGGTATCAATTTGTGGGGTTTTTAGCACACCAAAACCTTTATTTTTATGTGTGTGGCAGGGGTGGGGAGGGGGGTTAGTATTTCAGAGGTGTTGTCCTGTTAAATAATCTAAGTGTGTTTGAGTTTATATTGTCACACTGATACTACCACATTTTCTGTTTTAATTCAAATGCGGCATCATAATGTGCACCATCCAAAAAGTATGAAGATGTTTTTTTGAGAAATGTACCTTTATGTTTTGAGTACTTAATGTTGTTAAACAGGCTCTATCTACTTGATCCTACACTTCTGATAACAGGAAGTTTTAGTATGAATGACTAAATTTGGTTTGTACCATTTTTTTCTGTTCCTAAATCAAATAATCATCTAAAAAGTGCAATTTGCATTTACTCAAATTAGCATTGTCTGATAGAAATCTGAAACCTTCAAGGTTGACAAAAAGTAAGAACAGAAGTAAAATGAGGAGGCAACTACTTTGTACAGTACCATGTTGGTATTAAACTAATGCAGTTTATAGGTTGGGTTCACTAATTCTGGTACAATCATTTCATAACAGGGTTTTTATTTTAACAATATTATAAATGTGACATGTCAAAATGTGTTTAGTTATTCTTTTAATTTACTTTATTTGGTCAAGAAGTTGTTTCTTCGGACGTTTATTGGCGTATTAAGTTCTGTTACACTGCTCTTGACAGTTGGTGGTTACCGTAGTAACCAGTAACTGACGGCTCCTCCCCCTTTCTCAGTTGCCGTCGGTAACTGTGGGGCCTGATGTTGACCACCAACTTCATTTCCTATTTTGTTAGAATAAATACAGCAAACCTGAGTGTTTCTTTCGTTAAGTCAACAAACATAAATACTTTTGAAAAATAAAATAAATTTTTTCTCAACTAATTTTTTTTTTTTTGTAGTTGTCTAATCGTTTCACCCAGAAAAATTATAATTTTTGAAACTGAGTTTCTCAACCAGAACTGTAAACAGGTCTCTACCAGATCTTAGCTTTCAGCTTACCACAGTAATTAAGGAATAAACACATGCTGGAAACGTACATCGTAAAATAGGATGTTCAATTACTCTGACAAACCGAGAGAAAAACAAAACAGGAACAAATTCAGATAAATGAAAATGAAAACGTTTCACAAAGAGCAGCAACAACCTGTGGATGACACGGCAGCTCATTACCGAGCTCACACACATTTCATCTCTTATTTCTCCCAACAAATTGCTTCACGACAAGCATCTCTGTCTGGGTGAACGTATTTTTTCAATAACGCTTCAATTTTATACACTAATGAATAACTGCGATATTTGAGGGAAAAGTGACATGGGTGTGATTTTTCTGACTATGTTACTAATTAACAATAACTTGATGATGAATAGTTAAGGTGAGAACTAATTAAAATTAATCATTTAAGCTACTTCACAACCCTGTAAATGTATAATTAATGTTTATTTAATCAAACTCCTTTTTTGCATTTATTTCCTTTGCTGAGGAAAAATAAAAAAATCGTCTGAACAAAAAAACATATCCATGCAAATGTTGGGCGTGATTTTGCCAAACGTCTTGCAGTGACAGAGGCATTTTTTGGCCACAGTTTTCTGGGTGTTTACCGGCTGGGAGACGCCATCACACCAGACTGGCACAGAAAGGGTCCATGACACGGCTCACCTCCCTGCACCACACTGAACCCTCACATTCTGGACCCACATGCCGGCCAACACAAACCACGTCAAAATAAAATGAAATAAACCCCCACAAAGTGACACAAAGGTAAGTTGGGACTCACCCTGCAGAGGCGGCGTCGGCGTCGGGTGCCGGTGCCGCTGGTTGTTTTTTGTGTTTTTTGGCGTCGGGGTCACCACCTGAACTCCGATGATGCCGAGAGCTGAAGCGACACTTTCCTGTGTGAACAAGTTGTTACCATCTTCTCGCAGCTTCTCCAGAGACTGAAGCAGAGATAGAGCAATCCGGGCGACTTGAGCCGCTTGTTGTTTTTACATCTTCCTGAACATTTGGCGGGTTTTACTTTGACAAGGCAGAAAGCTCTTCAGTGTCTCTCTCCGCCGCTCTGCTGGCGCCTCGCCTTTCTCTCTTCTCCGCCTGCCTTTCGACAACAACTGAGGGGAAGATGCTCGCTGGCGCTGGCTGTGTCTCGTCACCCGTGGCAACCAGTTGCTATAGCGATGGACCTGAGCTCATTGGGAGAAGGAGGTGATGATGGAGAAGCTGGGAGGCCCATAGAGGGATGGAGGCAGACTGGGAATGATTATTGAGAAGTTTACAGGTTGTAAGATTTTGAGAAAGAGCGGGAAGAGAGAAAAATATTTTTTGAATATTTAGTTTAATTCTGTTTTGAGTTGTTGGTGTCAGACCCTTATAAAACTTTGTAGAATAAGAAAATTAAATGCACATTTAGTCACTTTTCTCTTTGTTAAATTGTTTAGTCAACCATCTGATGGGCTGTTAATTTTCTGCATTAAAAGCATTAGATTTTCTTCTTTCTGTACAACATCAATTTTTATTTTATATTATTTTTAGAAAATAATAGAATAAAAACAGCCTTTATTGTCAATTCAGGTGTGACAGCAGCATCAGGTATAAAAATAAAGCAGAAAGTACTGCACAGTTACTACAAATTTACACAACGACAGAGATGGATGTCAGATTGCACAAAATTAGTTCAAACTTGTACATTTTCAAATCGATATGATTTAGAAACCCCATTTAATCAACAATCAGGTTTCTTTGTTAATGTCTATAAAATAATGCAGGTTTAGTTTATTTCAGGAAAAATAACAATAACAACAACAAAAAAATCACAAGTTTTCTTTTGAATTTTTAATTAAAGAAATATCAGATTTTTGTGACCCTCCACATTGTCAGCTTGAACAGTTCTGCTGGAGCGGGTTATATCAAGCTTAATTGCTTTTTCACCATAGCAGACCGCAGCAACAACATCATTATGACTGGTGACTCTGATTTTCCTATTTATCTCCTGCTCTGTCTGACTCCTGCCATCACTTAACAAGACAGAGATACTTGAACTCCTCTGCTTCTCTGGTTCAAATCTCTGGTTTCTGAGTTAGATGGGCTGATTCTTATCAAAGTTACTTCGCAGTTGGCTGTGAACAAATCCAATGCACTCTGGAGGTAATAGCTTTGAGAAGATTTTATATCTATGCATTTATTTATTTATATCCCTCCCTTTTCCACTTCTACCCAAAATATCTGTGACCCTATATTAATCAAGGAATGTCTGAAACAAGGAAAAATAATAATGCAAATCAGAAAATAACTGCTAATATTAAAGGGGAAAAAGTATATCCTAACCCATGTATGTTAAAATCTTTTTAATGTATTTTTTGTTTTTGTTGATTTTTTTGTTTTATTTTGTTGCTATTATTCATTCTATTATATGGTCATTTTGTAGATGTATGCCTTTTTTTGATCTGCAGTGTTTGTTTTATATTGCTAACTGATTGATAAAAAAAAATAAAAAATAAAAAAAGAATTAAGACGCTAACAAGACCATCAGTGGCAAAAAGCAAAGATGTGTCACTCAGTAACAAACGACACCCAACAAGAGATTGCTCGACTTTCATGGTAAAATCATCTATTATTTTCAGCGTTTTCCCTAGTAATTTTTAAAAGGAACTTGTATAAAATAATAGTTAGCTAGAAATTTCCCCAAATCACAGAAAAATAGTTGAAGGAATTATAGAATTACCACAGATAGCAATTAATTTTTGATTTTATCCTTCAGGATAATAATAATAATAAAAAAATCCTCACACTGCAAAATACGACTTGGACAAAACTTGTCAGCTAATGCCGTAGTTCACTTTTACACTGTTTATTATGCTCATATTCAGGTAAAAAAAAAAGTTGGAGAAGCCGTGTAGCATATTTACAATAGACGTTTAGGCAGGTTAAAAAAACAAACAACAAAAATGCAGCATTACCTCCATAGCAGCTCAGAAGTGCATCACATTCAGTGCCACCGGCTGAGAGTTGAAACTTTTCCTTTTTTATGGCAGTTGGCAAACAACAAGAGTTGAAACGCTTCCTCTTGTTGATTTTTATTGACGGTTGGCAAAAAAACGTAAAATAGTTCTACCGCCACCTACTGGGGGAGTAGGTGACCCTGTGGCGCCTTCCTCCAGCGTCACAGGGTCCGTCCACAAGAAGAAGAAAAACAAACAAACAAAAAACAACAAACATTTACGTCTAACTCAAGTAAACTATTGTCAAAGTATACAAAAATAAATTTTAAAAAAAATCATAATACTGAAAAAAGAACCAAGATACGTAATGATGACGTCACAATTGCGCGCACTAAGGTCCGGAAACAGCTTGGCCTGAAGTACATTCGGGAAAATGACAAAAATGTCGACCTAACATTTTTTTGCCAATCCCCAATAAAACTCAAGAAGAAGAAGAAATGTTTGACACTTGACACAACAAGCGAGGACAAACACGACAACTGAGGCAGGAACATCGCGTGGGGACCCACGACGAACCGCGCCAGTTTGAGCTGAAACCAAAATGTAAGTTATGTCGGAGCTGGTTTTAAATTCTTAATATTGATTTAATGTATTGGTTCTGCTGGCAATTTATTTCACTTATAACACAGGAAAAATGCCTCGCTATAAGAGAAATAATCTGTTTGTGAAACTAGAACTATTTAAAATCAATATTAAAAAGTCACAATATCTTGTTTTACAGTTAGTGTAAGTTAGTTTTGTCTTGTTTCAAGTATACTAAGATACTTAGACCAGAAACTAGGCCAAAAATACTTGCTAACATTGTGTGTTTTTTCACTGGTGGAAAATCCTTATTTAAGTAAAATTCATAAAATTATTAACTGTTTTACAGTTTAAACATGAACTTGTGAGCTCCCTCTAGTGGAAGAACTCTGTATTGAATGCATTTTCAAATAAAAACACACTCATAATGTTAAATCTGATTATATATGACTGTTCATTATCAGTGTATCATCTCTGAGCGAGTGTATGAACACACTATTTGTGTTCAGATCGTGTTTGTCTAAAAGCAAAGAGGCGACATGTGACTGCAATCAGTGCAAACCTAAAATTATCCCAAACATGCTCACTTGAAGCTGCAGCTGCACTGACAGACAGCTGTGTCATTACAGGCCGGTAATTTCAAACGTTTGATGGAGGCGTCACAACAGCATCTGGGAAAAACAACACCACGCAGGGAAAAAAGATCACAGCTCAGACGCCGCATGGGCACTAATTATCACCTCTGTCTGTGTATTTCAGGTATAAAGACAGAAAAAGGAGCAGTCTTGATTTTGCTGATTCAAAATAAGGCTGGCCTCTTATAGAAGATGGTTGAGTTTATCATTACTAGTGGAAGGCTAGTCTAGGTACTTTATTTTAGCATGTGTTCATGTAGAAGGACTTGACTGTGGTCAGAATATCTTAAATTAACCAACTATTTGATCTGGTCATAATAAGCTCTTAGTCTACACCACATGTGTTAAAAGTAAGGCCTGGGGGCAAAATCCAGCCCGCCATATGGTTTTATTTGGGCCACATATAAATATCCTTTAAGGAAACAGTTGTGTGCTTAAAGGGGCAGTATTATGTAAAATCAAGTTTCAAAAAGAGCAGGAGTTTTTAAAGACAGATGACCAATTTTCAGGTGATAAATTACAATGTAAAATTTCTTTTAAGTCATCTTTGAATCAGTTGTTATAAAAATGTGTATAAAAATGCATTTTTCTAACAACTACCGTCAATATAGTTACTTGATTGTACTATAAATGTGCATAGTAAAGACATACTGCTCCTTTAAATATGTTTTTGTCATTCAAATTAAGACAGTTTGTAACTGTATGCTGACAAATTACATTAATGTCAAAAAGATGTTCAATATTTTATCATTTTAAGACATACTCATCAAATATTTTAACATTTTAGCTACATTTAATGGGTTTTATTAATCCGTTCTGCTCCAACCAGCCCTTTGAGGACTTTAGTGAGACAGAAAAATATATGTTAAAATATAATGTAAAGAAAACACAGAAGTGATTCTAACACATACAGAACTGATGCTGTTTGCAACTTTTTTCAGTTGGAAACAGCGTCTGAAAAAAAGGGGGCGGAGCTTCCGGTTTCCGGTTGCTATGGTAACCACCAACCACCAACATCCGCGTAACAGAACTTAAAACACCAATAAATGTCTGAAGAAACAACTTATTGACTAAACAAATTCAAAGAATAAATAAACACATTCTGACAAACTTCACATCTCCAATATTGTTAAAATAAAACCTTGTTATAACCTGGTAAAGAAAAAAATTCAAAGCGTGAATTAGAATAGATGTTACTACTTGTGGCCTTTCTGTAATGCACTAATCACAGCTTGACATCGTCCCTTCGGCTGACAGAAGCTGTTAAGATGGTGACATTTCACTGCAAATTCAACTCATCCAGAAGGAAAAATGCACATCTGACAAGACTAATGTTACCTTCAGTGTACCTCTAAAATGAGAACGAGAAGCACCAAATCATGTGATTTTTCACTGCCAGAGGTTCGACGCGCAGAGGGGGAGAAAAACACGGCTGCTTTCGAGCTCGCTGAGTTGTTTTGCTGCTAGGAACAAAACCTTCTGCAGAATGAAGGAAACAATTGAGATAAAAAAAAGTAGTTTGTCTTATATTATGTTAGATCAAAAGTTGCAAAAAACCAATTTGCTGCAGCTGCTAAAGCTGAAGTCTTAGGAGAGCTTTGACTTTCATACTGTCATATCTTAGGTTAGAGGGTTAATTTTTTTTTTTTATAAAATACTCTGAATTTAAAGAAGCAGAAAATGACTGACGTTAGACGTCCTTTGTATTTGAACAATGGAGGACAAAGACTTAACCAAGGGCTTTTGTTGAATGTGGTGCAACATTTAACATTTTATTTTGGTTTATAACTACATTGCAAAAACTAAATCTTACCATGTAGTTTTGGTCTAGCTTCTAATGTTTGGTCTAGTTTCAAATATAAAACTTAAAATCAGTGAAACAAGGTTTTTTTTCTGGCGCGTTGCTCCAAATAAGACAGCAGTATGCTGTGGTCCACTGTGCCAGAGGCAGCTGGGTCTAAATGTAGAAGAGTAGTTCAGTTTTCAGCCAATAAAAGCTCTCACTCTATTAAGCATGCCGGTTCTGTGCCGTAAAGAGCTTTAAACCAAACGTAAACACTTACTGAACGTTGTGTGGATCTTATAAACAATACATTTATTTAAAGGCCTGGGAGGCATCGCCGGTTCAATTTCTTCACAAAGTCTTTATTATCTATCTGGGTGTCCTCAAGGTCCGCCAAGCTGTTAAAATGAATAATGTCCTGCATTTTCCAGGCATTAAAGGGAATCAAAGCCTCTGTAGTTCATGAGCCTAAAGTAGCTCACTGTTCTCCCACCTGCCTTGTTTCCATCCCTGCATGCTTCTTCCCAAAGGCCTGCATCCTGCCAACACCAGACCTGATTCCCCTCCTGTTCGCCATACGGCAAATGGCATGCCTCTTTTGCCCCGACGCAACATGGAGAGTAAAAGAAACCCTTTTCACCAACTGGTGTCGAACAACAAAGGTTTCAGATAAACGTCTCAGATGCAGAACCTCCTCAGCGAAGGATAAGTAGAAACATTAAGAAGTAAGGATCACATATGAGCGACATGCACCATTTATAGTTTGGTCACTACAGATAGTTTTAAAGATTCAGCATGAAACTTTTATTTAAAAAAAAATAGATGCGGATAATCTGTGCTGCTATTGCTGTCTGAAGAAATGCCTGGTCAAAAACAACCAGTCAGAGTCAGGGGAGGGTCTTAGCGCTGTCAATCAATCTCATGTACGCTGCTAAAAGTATTAATAGCCAAGAAGAAACTCACCGTTACGGGGAAACGATTTATACGCCATGCTAAATACCCTTAGCTTTCAGACTTTAATGCATTTATTTTACTAACGTTTAGGGGAAAGTGTACTTCTAGATGTAGTTTTACTTCAACGTAATTTTTACTTTTACCTAAAACGAATCACTTCTCTTGAGTAAAATTCTGGATACCTATTGGAAGTAACTATGCTGAATGAAAAACAAATATATTTTAAACATAAATGCACATTAAGTATCTTACTAAATGTAAAAATCTAATGTATGCCTTACATTAGGTCCCACTCAATGTAAAACATACATTTACATTAAGTGAAACTTATTGTTTGTGCACATGGTTTGTTGTTCTAATGTTCATTTCTGTCTTTTGTGCCATTTGGAGATCAAGTGAATATTTAAATACCTCATATTGTCAATGGAAGCACTTTATTTTGTTAAAACTAAAACCCATTTTATCTATTAGATTCACAAGTCTCATAGTAGAAAAAAAAGTTTTTAAAAAGTGTTTCATCTGCTTGAATTTATGTTTTATTTATGTATATAAATATATATTTTTGTCTTAGTCTTCAAGATACCAGAATTTGCTCATAAATTTATGTTTGAGCATTTAATGCTATGATATATTAACTTTATATGCCATAAAGTTATCTTATAGTGTTAAAATATTAAAACCTATAACTTTCCCCCAACAAAACAGAGAATAAAAGAAACCGTAAAATAAGAGAAATTATAATTAAATTTGAATTAATTCTATTTCATTTTAAAATATTAAATATTCTGATTCAGGATATTAAATCAGAATATATGATCAGTTACTCAGTACTTGAGTGTGAATTAAATGTTTAAGTGCTGAACTTTGAGCATTAAGAGTTTTAAGAAATGTAAGATAAGCCTGAAATCATTATTTAATTCAATATTTTTTATTTAAGTTGTTTCTTGATAACCAAAACAACATTGACAGATTCAGCCCTCTCTTTCAGATATCTGTTTTTTAAATTCAAAAAACCTTTGCTGAATATTTCAAACATTGTGAAATATTATGTCAGTACCGCTCTGTGTTTCTGTGAACTCCAGCGCCCTCTGCTGGTCATGTTTGTGTTCATCCAAACCCTCAATCCATGGATCATGACATCAGTTTAATGTAATTACGTCTAATTTTCATCTTGATTAAATTTACATAATGAGAACATCCTGGTATAAGCAGAGACCAAAACAAATCCTGTGGAACCTGCTGGAATAATCGCATTTTATTTATTTATTTTATAGTAGATCTATAGGCGGAACAAAATAGTTAAATCTAAAACAAAGCTTTGAAAAAAACATTTACTTAGCTAACTTAAGCAAGACTTTTTGATGAGTCTACAAAATAACTTTTTTCATTTTTTAAAGCTGGTTTTCTTTTTTCATTATGCACTTAATTACTGTATATTATGTGATTTTCATGGGCTACTGGCAGAATATGCTTCTCCGTGTTTCATCTGGTATAAATCAAATCAAATCATTTATCTTTTGTTTCACACAGAAGTTGTTGCACAATCCCCATCCCCCCCTTCTCTCCCTCTGCTTCCCCTTGTCAGAGGAGGGAGATGTGCTACCAGCTCTCCGTCTGACGGGTGAATTGAGTTTCCTAAATCTGCCGAGATTTAACATGTCCAGAAGTGAAGTAAACTCTGATTAAGCTGGCGTCGAGAAAGACTAGCCTGGTTCCTGACGACCTCCATCCAGATGTCCGTGTAGGTTGTGTATTTAATCTATGATCAAATTAATACTAAAAATGAAAGGAAGTTTAATTATTAAAACACAGAACAAACTGTTTTCACTGAAGATATGATGCAAATAAGGCAAGTAAACTATAAGTAACATTAAGGTCTTTTGAGGTGCTTAAAAAGATGAGACCAATAAAACTAAAAAGAAATAAATATTTACAGAACAATTTTTTAAAAACCACAAGATGTGGTAGGATAATGTATAAGAAAAAAGGTTATTGCCTTTAGAGTAAGCAACTTTTATTGGTTTACAGACGAGCTCTTTATGTCTAAAGTTTCACAGTGGTGCAAACATCTAAAAACAGAAGCAGAACTCACAACACCTAAGCCCTAAATAGGAATCCATTTTACATTGAAAAGGGGAACATGAGGCTGATGAGGTAGGTGTGACAATATTTATGTGACAAACTGGTATGGCTTTTGTCATACCAGTCTAAAATCTGACTTTTGCCTCCTGATATGCAGCCATTTCCTGTGGCTGCATATCGTTAGCGTTCCTAATCGTCTCTGAGAAACTGAGTCACAAGATCAGCAACACCGATTGTTTTCAGTTCCTCTCAGAATAACATGAAGGCATAGCATTAATGGACTCATCTTTGCCCAGATAAAAAAAAAAAATCTCATAATGGCATACGGGGCAATTTTACAGCATAATAAAGTAACTATGTTACCTTCAGTTGGTATAAATATGCTGCATATATCAAACATGACTTAACAGAAATTTGACTTTGCAATTTTATGTATTGAAATTGGCCTCTCTCTCTTTAAGAAGCTTCTGCTCTTTCCAGCACGTCATCATCTTCTTTACAACAATGGTACTTCATTATGCCGTTTACAGTCGTTGCTAATTGCTGCTGCCGCTAGTCTGGAGGAACTGAGAGGGAGAAAGAAGGACCTTTTTGGAAATGGGTGGAGTTTGGATTAAAAAGGCTGAGCTTTGTGAGACCAAGCGCCTAAATGGAGGCTACTGGAGTTTAAAGGATTTCTCAAGCATGCATGAAATAGTCAAAACAACACTCCTGGCATGTTTTTTTAAAAGGAAATAGATTATTGGACGACATAAAGCTCAAAAAGCCATTTTTACATAATACCATCTTCTCCTTTAAGAAAAAACTGGCAAGAAGGTAATAACATGTCAAAGGTTATAATACTGATTAGCAAAAAGCTCTTATTGGTGCATCTTCAGGAGATTAAAGGTGGGGATTTGTAGAGTCTTCATTGAGTGATGTTCAAGGAAGAGATCAAGAACTTTCTGGGAGGGTTTTATATTTCTTCTAGCATCTGATGCCTTGTAGTTTTCATGACTTGTAGTTTTCATGACTGGATTGGAGGAGCAGCTTGAAGCCTGAAGTCAAAGGAGCAAAATAGAGAGGATAAATTAATAGATGTTGATTTTTTTATTTTTTGTAGTTTTTAAATCTTTTAATTCGAGGAACATTTTTGAAGCCATAGATTTGGACCAGATACATTTTCACTGAAAGGTCCATATCTTAAAAATACATTAAACCTGTAGCACACAAGTGTTATAAATAAATATGTTTTCTTTTGCATATTTGTTAGAACGGTCACCATGACAGTTTATGAGACAGATAATTAGTGAAAACATTGTGCTCCTCCACCTTTTCCCTGATTTGTCTGAAAAAATGAACGACTCCTGGTCAAAAACAACCAATCAGAGCCAGGAGGAGTGTCTTAGCGCTGCCAATCAACCTTGTGAACTTCTCTGGTATGCATAATACCAGAGAAACAACTCTCCGTTACAAATAATATGTTCATTTGCCTTAGGATTCACAATAGGCTCTACTGACAGGGAGAAGTTGTACCTTGCAGCTCTCTCTCACCATCCTGCTGGTCCGATCAGCAGGTCCGTGTTTTCTGAGTCCCCTGCCTGCAGAGCTCTCTGGACGTTCTGCCAGAAAACTCCTGGATGTTCTGCAGCCTGGGGCCAGCTCAGGTAGGTGCGTTTCTTCACCAGCTTCCTCATGCGGTAATATGGAGACAGATGACGAGCAGGAATCTCCTCCAAAAACAGCAGAATCAGAACATCTTTCTGTTCGTCGAATAGGCGAAAGCTGCAAGATGTCAAAGAAAACTTATCAGATATTTTCCTGACGCTGATCATAAATGTGTAACAGAAAGTGAAACTGAACAGACCTGATTTTGTCAGATCTGTTGCAAATAATCACTAATGTTATATTAATTTTGGTTGAAAATGCACTTCTTTTTGGTGAAATTACATTGGAAACAATCATTAGTGGTGCTTGTTGCATTGTATGATGAACAAACTTATATATATATAAACATCCAAATAGTTGAGAATCTATTAAAACTACAAAGCTAACACCAAAAAAGTACAGAGATTAGTTTAGCACTAGTCAAACAAGAAGCACACTTTCCACCCCCACACCTCAAACGATGCATAGATGTTGTAAACATAAACCTTCACGAAGCATACATTTACATACATTTCATTTCTCCATTTAAAAAGCATCAAGTTCAAGAATAGCGCCCCCACCTGGCCATCTGGATCTCTCTAGAGCACCATTCGCTCTGCAGGTAGCTGCGGCTGATCACACAGATGGTTTTCCTGCTGCAATAAATGGCATCAGTAATGTTCTCTATGATGGGTTTACCTGTGGATATAACATGTATTTTCAGCCGTATCTCAAAAAGACCTTGCCTACGTTATAGTAAAGCCTCCAGTTCAATTTCTGTCTGTAAAAATGCAGTTTGTAAAAATGTTGCTTCGTCAAATTTATCCTCAGGGTCACCTGCTCTTCCCATTGGGGGTGCCAACTTCCCTTAAATTACACATGTATGAAATCATCATATAATTTGTTTAAGGTGCAAATGTCGAATCAGTAAGTCATTTTTATTTTTTAAGGGCTCTTGTGCCCCCCCCCCCTTCTAATATTGCTCTGGATGGCTCCCCATATTAAAAACCACCAATGGTTGATATTTAAAACAAAGCAAATAAATTAGCATTTAGTAATGGGTTATTCTTAATTCTCAGATATAAATTTCAGTAATTATTTTAGGGTGTTTTAATAAATGTGACCTATTATTTTTCCTTCAACTGGGTAGGATGAGACTATGAGCTGCATAAAACATGTTCATTACATTTTTTGCACAAAATCATTCCTAATTAATAAGAAATTAGTTTGATCAGTTCAGCCAATTTTGAGCTCCTTTCAGCTGCTTTAGTGCGTCTCATCACTTTAAATCCAAATAAGTTGTTGCTAACAAGAATCCATCAAAACAAAACAAAGCAAAGCAACTTTTTCCTTGTCTTTTCCAGCGTACAATGTACAGCACATGATCGGAACTCAGATTGCGTTGCTAGGAGACGGGCTGGGCTTTCCCTGGGGTTGCTAGGTAACGGGTTGGACTTCTCTGGGGTCACTAGGTGAAGGCCAGAGCCTGCTGATTTCTGATGTTACATTCCGCAGAGTTTTGAAATGGGTAATTTTCCACACACTAAAAAACATTGACTTACAGCTGAAACTGAGCTAGGAGGTTTTTAAAAGCAGTAGAGATCCAAATGGAAGAAGAAAAATGTGAATTTTTCGTAATATGTCCCCATAATAGAACATTAATGTTTTTTAAAGTTTACAAAGTCACCAACATTTCTCAATCCTCTACATCTCAGTCATTCAACAGTATCATTGTAAAAATAAAGAGTTAAAATACTTTATTTACCTGGTTGGAAGTCTCTGTGGTGCAGACAGTCTCCAGCCCTGCTGTCCCTCCAACACTGGGAGCATTTCCCTGTAAACCCAGCCCTCATCGTGGACGTTATAGGACACGAAGGCATCAAACTGATGAGGGTTCATGGTCTTTCTCTTCCTGCTGTCGTAGAGAAAGGCTTGGAAGAGGTGGAAGGTGTATTTGAGATGCCACCTCAGGAAGTGATAGACGAACGATGTAAGAAGAGTTAGAACAACCAGACAAGTGCTAGAAATGAAGTAAAGAAAACTGCCATCTTCCCAACAGGTCTTCACATCAAAGTCTAGTAATAAGGTACCCCGTTTAGACACAGGAAAGGAACATGCATACTGATGACCATTGCATACCTGTGTTTGTTTGTTGCTCTTTACCCACCGGATAAAACCTGCGTTTAGGCACTCACAGGTAAACGGGTTATTACTCAGATCCAAATATGTTAGAGATGGGAGATACTGGAAGACAGTCTCATTGACCACAGAGATGTCATTGTCTGCCAAATTCAAATATCGAAGAGCAGAAAGATTGGCCAGCATCAGAAAATCCAATGACTTGATCTCAGACTCAGAAAGATCCAGAGACTGCAGGTGTGGGATTGGTAGGAACATTTTATGTTTTACAATCAAAAGATCAGTTTTTGTTAAAGTTAGACTCTTGAGCTCAGGAGTAAGCTTAAATGTTCTTCCATCAGGAGGGTCTCCATAGATGTTTATAGCTGTAAACTTTTCAGCAGGTTTAACAGTCATAAGAAACTTTTTTACTGAATCAAAGTCAGTGGGATGGTCTTTGGAAATCACTGTGAGACTTTTCAGTGAGTGTGAGTTAACGTGTATTTCAGAATAGTTTGAAACAGAGGTTTTAAAGTTTTCTCGAGGGCGTAAATATATTGTTAGATGGTCCAAGAGCTGTAAGTCATTGCAGACATATAAATTATTTAAAAGCTGTGTTTCCACATTTAACACTTTTAGTGACTGTAGTTGTTGAAATTTCTTTACGTCTAGCGTTTTTATGGGGTTCTGGATTACATCCAAGATCTCAAGCTTATGTAGGGGAATCTCAAAGGAGTCTCCAAATGTCATTATTAGATTATAGCTCAAATCCAAAACTGTGAGATTAGGAAGTTTTTCAATCACACAACTTTTGATGTCAGTTATACGATTTCCAGTGAGGTATAGCTCTCTAAGACTTGTTGTGTTCACAAAATCCTCACAGCTCAACGTGAGGATTGTGTTGTTTTGCATATTTAAGACCTCGAGGAAGGTAAGGTTTCTTATATCATATGGAACTATAGTGAGTCGGTTGTTAGTCACATTCAGCGTCTGTAGTCGGTTGATTGATTGTATTGAACCTTTTCGCAGTTCAGCCATTTGACCGAAGGACAAATCAAGCTCTATGAGCTGAGAGCATGATGAAAGTTCAAAAGTTAAATTCTGAAGATCACTGCACATCAAATTCAGACTCCTCAATGTTGGTATGTTGCAAACTGTAGACAATAGCCCTCTCTCTATCCACCTGCTTGTTGCGTCTAAGCTCAGATATGATAGAGAGTTGAGACTCTTCATTACTGTCTTGATATTTTTAAAGAGAAGTACTCTCCAACCAAGATATAAATGTGTTATGTTTCTCAGAAAATGTTTGTCCGATATGTACCATATCATTTTAGACAACTGCAATGGGCGTAAAAGTTCTATAAGTTGGAGGTGAGGAAAAATTGGAGTTGTGATGCTAAACATTTGCATGTTACGCCCAGAAACATGCAACTCTTTAAGACTTAATGAGAAATTAAGCTGCAGGTCTTTTGTCTCAAAGGAAGGAAATGAATTGTCTAACAGTTTAAGTTTCTGTATCTGTGGTACATGGAGGATGGGTTGGATTTCAGTGATTTGTTGGAATTTATTTCCACTTATCTCTACAGTTTGCAAGCTGACAAGGAAATTGAATGCAGTTTTATGAATACACTGGATGCTGTTATAACCTAGGTCAAGCTGGGTAAGATTAGATAGTCCTTGAAACATATTGGCTGTTATACTGGTAAGTTCGTTCAATCTCATGTTGAGAGTCTTTAAAAAAGCCAAATCAAGAAATGATTCATTTTCCACATGATAAATTTTATTTAACTCTAGTTCAAGAATCCTCAGTTTGAACAAACCACGAAAATCATCTTGTTTAAGTTTTAGAACATGATTTCTGCAAAACAGTAATGAAACTGCATCTTTAGGGATGTCATCAGGAATAGCTAAAAGGTTCCTCTGTGAGCAATCCACATAAACATGATCAGATGGATTCTCCTGGTAAAGGATAGTGCAGTTCTTTAGAGAATAAAGCAGAGAAGGGTTAAAATGAAGCAGAAGCAAAAGAAGTCTCAGAATCAAGAGTGAAGACAAACTTCCTTTGGTGGCCATAACTGCAGGTTTATCATTCAACGGTGATCACCTGCAAAGACATTTACACAAATTCATAATTTATTTGTAGCTGTAAAGTTGTACTTTGAACGTTGAACTGTGTAACTAACCCCCAAATCAACAGCCTAAATGGGTTAAGGTTGTAAATTTATATTTTGACATTTTCATTATGTGATTTTCTTTTAGTTTCAGCAACTTTTCAGCAACACGTCCTGTGGCGGTGTGACGTATTCTGCAGGTGTGAAGAACGCACAGGTGCAGCTTTTTTTCTATAATTGCATGGGCAGTTAGCAACAAAAACAGTGGTAGATAGCATTGTTTTGTGTTTTACTACTTAACCTATTCAGTTTAACGCAGAGTTGACTAAAATATTCAAAATCATTCCTTGGAATTACTTATAATTATGAGAACTGCTGAACATCCAGTTACAGTTATGTCTGTCTCCATGGGCGGACAGTAACTGTGTCAAAAGCTGATGACCCCTCCGGTCGAGAGAGACAAAGCTAAAAAATAAAACCAAAACCAGAAGCCAACCTTGAAAGTAAACAGGGTTTGGGAGTTTCTCCCTAACTTGGTATCTGATCCACAAACATCCTAAATTCTTCCAAATTTTCCCTTAGGATCCAAAAAGGCATCTAAATAAATCAAAATATGTTTATATATTAGATAAAAAAACAATCCAACTGTTAAGTAAATTGAATTTATCATAGTTAGAATTAGTTTTGTTTATAATAATAGTATAGTAATATACAGTAGGGTCAATGTTTGCAATACTCACATTTGATCCTCAGCAGTTTGTGTTGTATCTGACCGAAGTGAAGCTCTTCTTACCTTCAGTCACTTTAAGAGACGATGTGTGAGCTGTGTTGGTGTGATTGTATCAGATGTTGGATGTGTCTCTTTTATAAGCGCTCCAAAAGGGGAACCAATTTTTTTTTCCTTAAAAAAAAAAGTACTGTTGAAACTATGTCTATGCACTGAACAGTGTGCACTCATAACACAAGGTTAATACTTGTCTTTACCATACTTTGTCCCTGCACCAAACTTTCCAATAATATTCTTGAATACAGCACTTTGTCACCAACCAACCAACTTGTGTAGTTTACCAATAAGAACTCAGCAGTCTTGTAGGTATAACATGACTACAACATGATGTTATTTGTATAATAAACCATTTGTTGGTCATTGTTACATTTTTCTACAGAAAGAGAACAAAGTTCAGGAACAAATTCCTGCAGGTTGAAAACAGAAAATTTAAGATTTTAATTTAAACAAAAGAATAAAGTACTACAATAAGACAAAAGCTAAAATTACATAATGAGAACAAGACATTGAAATAAAAAAACACTAGACAGAGCTGAACAGATGGCACAGGAAATAAAAAATAACTGTTGTAAATTTTGCTTGTATGTTGTTATTCCACATGTTAACATAATAGTACTCTAAAGTTTCAAAGATCTACAGTGTTTGCATGAGAAAAAACTGCCATTTTTTTCCAGGTCTGCTGTCAGGTTGAGTCCGAGCTCCTTTTCTCTCTTAAATTTAATGCGTTTAACTTCAGTAGAAATCCTCCTCACAATCAGAAAGAAGAACATTGCAGAAAGCTGATGAGACGTGTGACTTCCAGTTTGCACAGAAATGCATCGTAGTCTAATTATGTCTGCAAGAAACTCAGTCAAAAAAGAGGGGGCAAGTAACAGCTTTCAGTTCCTTTGACAGAAACACTCAGCTATTCTTTGCAAAAGATCTGAAAAAAACCGTGAACTATGCTGTTTAATGAGCAAAGGTTAACTTGTTGCACATTGGAAGACAGCGCCTGGAGGTTTTTCATGATGGCAATGCAAAGTTATGCTTCATAATCACACATGAAGAAAAACAAAGATTGTATATTCTTACATTGATTTACATATCTAACAACTTTGTCTCACAAGCTCTTTCTTAACTATGTAATGCTATGGCAGTTGTACAAATGTTTGAAGGACAGTGTCGTAGGTTGTCGTAGGCTGTATCCATCTTAATGCATACGTCCTTTTTGTTTCGTTTATTTTTATTGCTATTATTCGTTCTCTTATCCGGTTATTTTGCACACACCAATGTTTGTTCTGTGTGCAATAATTGGTGAATAAAAAAAAAGAAGTCTGAAGGAGCTGAGTTGGAGAGTCTCGAGAAGCTCCAAGGAGGAGCTGCGCCTTGAGGGCGGAGCTAGGTCCACCCAGGCATTTTGCAGAGCTGAATGGTTGCCATGGAGATTAAAGGATTTCNTACTACAATAAGACAAAAGCTAAAATTACATAATGAGAACAAGACATTGAAATAAAAAAACACTAGACAGAGCTGAACAGATGGCACAGAAAATTAAAAAAAAACTGTTGTAAATTTTGCTTGTATGTTGTTATTCCACATGTTAACATAATAGTACTCTAAAGTTTCAAAGATCTACAGTGTTTGCATGAGAAAAAACTGCCATTTCTTTCCAGGTCTGCTGTCAGGTTGAGTCCGACCTCCTTTTCGCTCTTAAATTTAATGCGTTTAACTTCAGTAGAAATCCTCCTCACAATCAGAAAGAAGAACATTGCAGAAAGCTGATGAGACGTGTGACTTCCAGTTTGCACAGAAATGCATCGTAGTCTAATTATGTCTGCAAGAAACTCAGTCAAAAAAGAGGGGGCAAGTAACAGCTTTCAGTTCCTTTGACAGAAACACTCAGCTATTCTTTGCAAAAGATCTGAAAAAAACCGTGAACTATGCTGTTTAATGAGCAAAGGTTAACTTGTTGCACATTGGAAGACAGCGCCTGGAGGTTTTTCATGATGGCAGTGCAAAGTTATGCTTCATAATCACACATGAAGAAAAACAAAGATTGTATATTCTTACATTGATTTACATATCTAACAACTTTGTCTCACAATCTCTTTCTTAACTATGTAATGCTATGGCAGTTGTACAAATGTTTGAAGGACAGTGTTGTAGGTTGGATATTTATTTACATTTATGCCAAACCATCAGCCATGCTGTTTCTCCATCAGACCAGTCAGAAAGCTGCTGACTGGTCTGAAGGAGCTGTATCCATCTTAATGCATACGTCCTTTTTGTTTCGTTTATTTTTGTTGCTATTATTCATTCTATTATCCGGTTATTTTGCACACACCAATGTTTGTTCTGTGTGCAATAATTGGTGAATAAAAAAAAAGAAGTCTGAAGGAGCTGAGTTGGAGAGTCTCGAGAAGCTCCAAGGAGGAGCTGCGCCTTGAGGGCGGAGCTAGGTCCACCCAGGCATTTTGCAGAGCTGAATGGTTGCCATGGAGATTAAAGGATTTCGTACGCATGCATACCTGGAGACAAAACTCCAAGTATGTTTTTGAAAACATAAAATGATGTGAAGCACAAAAAAATTATCTTACATTGAACTAACCCTTTAACACCCTGGAATAAAGTTAATCTATGGTTAATCTTAACCGTGATTTTACAGCTCTTTACATTTTCTCAGCATCCTGCTGGTCCGGTCAGAGGTCCGTGTTTTCAGTGAGAGCGCCCCCTGTCTGCAGAGCCCTCTGGACGTTCTGCCAGAAAACCTCTGGATGTTGTGCAGCCTGGGGCCAGCTCAGGTAGGTGCGCCTCTTCACCAGCTTCCTCATGCGGTAATATGGAGACAGATGACGAGCAGGAATGTTTTCTAAAAACAGCAGGACCAAAACATCCTTCTTCTCATCAAACAGGCGAAAGCTAAAAGAAGTCAGGTGAAAGAGAGATATCATTTGTCAATATTTGTGAATAGTGATTAGTTATAGCTTTAATCCATTCAGTGTAATTAGTGCACTTTTAATCTTGAAGGGCAATATTATTGCCTAAATGTGAACAAGAGTGGTTTGGGGATTAAGTGACAATGTCTGGTTATGAATTATTGCTAATTTGATGAAAAAGTAGTGCAAAAATTATTACAAATTTGATAAGTTTTTGTTAAGACAGAGTTTTGAAAAAAAAAAAAAAAGAGGCTATAAGAAAAAATAAAAATTACAAAGGATTTATTCCACTCCAGTCGTTGATCAGAGACTGCACTTCCATAAATCTCAATATCTATGTATATATATGTTTGATTTTCATGAGCTGTAAACCCTAATTGCCACAATTAAGAGATGAAACCATTTAAAGCAGGGGTTTCCAAAGTGTGGTCTAGGGGCCATTTGTGGCCCTTGAAATGGTTTTGATCAGCCCCCTGAGAACTGTAAAAATTTGGCCAACAAACCTGAAATCAACTGAGGACTCCTCATATTTTGAAATTGTGTTTTTCTTTTAATAAAGGCAGCAGTCCGAAGCCGTTTTAATGTTTTGGATCTTTAAGGATTTATATATTTTATTAAAATGTTGCTTATTATTGAGCAGGTGAAACTAAAGAGGGAAAATCACTAACGATTTTTTTTCATTTTTAAATGCTACAATCCGCATGGTTCAAAGTTTAGGAAAAAAGTAGCAGCTTATAGTCCGGAAAATACGGTACCATAGGTGAAATTGGATAATTTCCACGGCACACCTGACGATCACTCACGGCACACTAGTGTGCCTCGGAACAGTGGTTGAAAAACACTGCCATAGAGTTATATTCTTGTTGTTTATAAAAAGAGACAGCGCCCCCACCTGGCCATCTGGATCTCTCTGGAGCACCATTCGCTCTGCAGGTAGCTGCGGCTGATCACACAGATGGTCTTCCTGCTGCCATAAATGGCATCGGTGATGTTCTCTATGATGGGTTTACCTGTGGACACACATGTAGTGCATTAAGTGTATGTTTTGTCATTTCTGATTTTAAAAAAAAAGAAACAAACGGAATATTGGCAAACAAAAGAGAATTGTTAAACTTATTTTCTAATTCAACAAAACAAACTATAAAACAAGACACAAATTGACAGGTAAAAACAATAAATCGATTGCTTTCTGATGTTATTGTCATTAGGACCCTCCTCTGATAATGTAATGAATTTATGACTTTACTGGCATATAACATAATTTCCTGTTGAAATATTTATACTTAATATTGTTTTTTTTTATTATTATTATTTGTGCTTTGCAAGGAAAATAAAACAACAACCACCAAAAACTTTAACTTAGATGAAAAAGAAAAAAATAATTTTATTTCCTAAAGGGCGCTATTAAATTGAAACAAAAAATTTTCTAATGCAAAACTTTCCTTCATTTGTTGGCTGAAGTTTACTAGTAAAGGTGTGACCACCTAGTAGCAGTTTTGGATCTTAAAGCCATAATTTGAAAATGGCTGCAAACATATGTGTAGTTATACAACAGTACATCTTTGAAAGTCTTCTGCACAAATAAACAAGAATACATCAAATGCTTTCTGAATGGTGAGTCAGGAAAACAAAACATTTCACTTGTCTTTTATGGGAGATATGGTACAGTGCCTGGTCAGAACTCAGATTGCGTTGCTAGGAGCCGGGCTGGGGCGTCCCTGGGGTTGCTAGGTAACGGGGTGGACTTCTCTGGGGTCACTAGGTGAAACGGGTAATTTTCCACACACTAAAAAAATTTAACTTACAGCTGAAACCAAGCTGGGAGGTTTTTAAAAGCAGTAGAGACCCAAATGGGAGTAGAAAAATGTGAATTTTTCATAAAATTTCCAGATTAAAGAAAATTATGTAAAAAAAAATTTCACCGAAATTTCTCAATCCACCACGTCAGTTATTCAACAGTATCGTCTTGGCAATAAGTGAAAAGTCTTTATTTACCTGGTTGGAAGTCTCTGTGGTGCAGACAGAGTCTCCAGCCCTGCTCTCCCTCCAACACTGGGAGCATTTCTCTGTAAACCCAGCCCTCATCGTGGACGTTATAGGACACAAAGGCGTCAAACCGATGAAGAACTTCCTTTTTCCTTCTCTGACTGTCATAGAAATAGGCCAGGAAGAGGTGGAAGGTGTAGGTGAGATGCCACCATAGGAAGTTATAGATGAACGATGTGAGAAGAGTCAGAACAACCAGACAAGTGCTGGAAATGAAGTAGAAAAATCTGCCATCGTCCCAGCACAAATGAACGTCATATTCTAGTAACAAACTTTCTCCTTTATCCACAGATGAGGAACATTTATATTGATGAGCGTTTACCACCTGTGTCTGCTTATTGTTCTTCACCCATTGGATAAAGCGTGCGTTTGAGCAGTTACAGGTGAATGGGTTGTTGTCCAGGTCCAAGTACGTTAGAGATGGGAAAGACTTGAACACAGTGTCATTAATCACAGAAAGTTCATTGTCAGTCAGTTTCAGGAATCTGAGTGCTGTAAGGTTGGCCTTCACCAGAAAATCCAAAGAGCTGATGTTGCATTTGGAAAGCTCAAGACTGTGCAGGTTTGGGATTGGAAGGAAGAGTTCTGGACCCGCATCTGAAAAATCAGTCTCTATGAATGTCACACTCTTGAGATCGGGATTGAACCAAAACATGTCTATAGAAGGAGCTTCAATAAAGACATTGACAGCTGTAAAATTCTCCAAATATGTCATAGCCCTGTGTATATCTGCTAATTGATGTGGAAAGCAAAAAATGTTGCAGATTGCTGTGTATCTTTTCATTGATTTAAAGACCACAATATCTCGAGAATAGTTTGTTTGAAGACTGCTGAAAAGGTTTCGAGGGTTCAGTTCTATTGTTAAATTTTCCAAGAGCTTTAATTCCCATATTCTGTCACGAGATGAAATATTATTCTCCTGTTTATTGACTTTATGAAATGATCTTTGTGTCATCCCATCAAAGAAAGTTGTTCCTAGATCCAACTGTTTCAGGGATTGGAAACCAAGAAAATCAAGTATTTCTAGGAAAGCTATTTCATTGTGATTTATGTTTAAAATTTCAAGCTTTGGCAAAAAAATGTTGTTTTCAAATGTCATCAGTTGATTAAAACTCAGATCCAAAAGCTTTAGGCTTTCAAGATTTAGAAAAACACAGTAATCCACTTGGCTAATGCGATTTCTCTTCAGGTAAAGCTCTCTCAGTTGTGTTGTGTTCTCAAAGTCCTCACAGGTCAACTCTAATATGTAATTGTAATTCAGATTTAAGATCTCGAGGGAGCAGAGACTTCTCGCATCATGTGGAACTTGCTTTAGCTGATTGTCACAAACGTTTAGCGATCGGAGATGCTTCATTGACCCAGTGACCCTTGAGGCAGTTCGTCTACATCACTTTTTCTCACGTCAAGCGCTGTGAGTTGAGAACAGAGTGCAAGTTTAACAGGCAAATTCTTGATATGACTGTTAAACAAATCCAGCTTCCTCAGTGTTGGTATTTTACAAATTGTAAATAGCAGTCCTTCGTAAACATGCATCTTCAGGGCTTCTAGTCTTAGATGGTGTAAAGAGTCAAGACTCTCCAGGACTTTTGTGATCCCTTCGAAAGAAAGAATAGACCTCCCGAGATATAAATACGATATGTTCCTCAGAAACTGTTTGTCAGGGATTTCCCATTGCAGGTCTTTGTAACAAAAACACATAGATATCTCTATTTTCTGGAGGTAAGGAAAGACAGGTGTAGAGATGCTGAAAATTGTCAGGGAATCACCAGAAATATCCAACTCTTGGAGATTTGACGACTGATTCAGCAGCAGGTCTTTGGTCTCAAAGGAAGTAAAGCTGTTGCATTTAAGTCCAAGCATCGTGATTTGAGGTAACTGTAGGATGGGCTGAATGTCGGTGATCTGTCGAAGCCTGTTGTTTCCTAAATCTAGAGTTTGTAAGCTAGTGAGGAACTGGAAAGCTGTTGCATGAATGACCTGAATACCATTGTTGTTGAGAAAAAGCACAGTAAGGTTAGACAGACCCTGAAACATGTTGCTCATCAGGACATTAAGTTTGTTATTTCCCATGCAGAGAGTTTGTAGAAACATCAGATCGATAAAAGACCCTTCATCCACTTGAGCAATTTGATTTGACGTTAAATCCAGAATTCTCAACTTTGACATGCCAGAAAAATCTCCTCCATTAATTTTCTGCATCCAGTTGTTGTTCAGGTTCAGTGAAACAGCATCTTTAGGGATGTCTTTGGGGACATTTTCAATTTTCCTGTTCGCACAGTCCAAAGCCATATCAGCGGAGGGATTCTCCTCGTAACGTACAGAGCATTTTTTCAGTACGTAAGGAAGTGAAAGATTGAAATTAACAACAAGAAGGAGAATCTGCAGAACGAAGCATGAAGACGGAGGTCTAGCAGCGGCCATTTCTTCAGTTTGAGGTGGCTGACAATGTCATTCAAGAATAATTACCTGCATGCAAAAGTCACACAAATGTCAGATCAGAGATGGGTAGAGTAGCACTACTTCAACATATTAAATATGTCTAAGTAAAAAATATCAATCATTACCCCATCATCCGGGCCAAAATAATTTTGGTATTTCAAGATTTATTTCAAAAATTGTAAATAGCAGTCCTTCGTAAACATGCATCTTCAGGGCTTCTAGATGAAAAAAGACAATAATTCATATCGGTAACAAAAAATATCAGGCAAAAAACCCCAATTCTAAATCAGTTTTTGTTGATAAAAACTTTAATAAAATCTGCAGGTGTGTTTCTTCTACACCCTTGTCCCTTAGTGGGATTGGGAGGGTTGCTGGTGCCTCTCCAGCCAATGTTCTGGGTGAGAGGCGGGTTCACCCTGGACAGGTCGCCAGTCTGTTCCAGGGCAACACAGAGACACACAACCATACACACACTCACACCTAGGGGCAATTTGGAGAGGCCAGTTAACCTGATGGTCATGTTTTTGGACTGTGGGAGGAAACCAGAGTAAGCCCACCATGCTCAGGGAGAACATGCAAACTCCATGCAGAAAGGCCGGGGCCGAGAATCAAACCCAGAACCTTCTTGCTGCAAGGCAACAGCTCTACCAACTGCGCCTCTGTGCAGCCCGTTAAATTTACTTGTTTGGTTAAAACAAGTGGATAGAGAATCCAGAAATTTTACTCAAGTAACAGAATCAATGCTTTATAATAAAGTTGCTCAAGTGAAAATAAGAAGTATAGTGTAGTAAAAATACTCCTAAAAGTATTTTTTCCCCAAATAAAATTTGTCCAAATAAATGTGCCTAGTTTTTCAGTGTAACTTAATCTGATGTAACCAGCAACTATTATATTACAAAACAGGATGTAGAAGTTTAAAACTAGTTAGTCCAGATTTACATGGCTCATTATTAGCATAAAACATCAAATTTCTTTTTAAAAAGTGAATAAAACTCATAAAACAGAAATTAAGCAGAGATAGGAAACTATCACATCCTGATGGATACTCCATCCAAAAATATTAAATTGTTAAAAATCTACACATCATTTCAAAAACAGAACTACTGAAAAATCCGAAAATATTAACACATAATTTGATCAGTTTTGTGATCCAGCACAGTGTTCAGAGAAGTTAGATGCATTATTAGCATCATAAAAATCATGCAAACCATAAAAGTGACCACAGTTACACGAACAAATCAGAAGACATCAAGAGCACCAGAATGTCTCTATTTATGAAAATAGTGTTAGCCAATATAAACTTACAGAATATACAAAGTAGTGCAGAGAAATGTTGAGTACTAAAGGAAAAGTCAGACTCGTCATGTTTACTTTGAACAACATGGTGAACAAAAATGATCAAGAGATAAATGGTTGGTTGGCTGGCATCCACAAAAAACCTCTTTCAACTCTCAAATGGATCTTTTTCACTATTTCTGTTGCTGAAAATTGTTCAAAATGTAACTATTTAGTTTTTTTTGTTGTTTGTTTTTATTTAAGGTCGTTTCCAGCTTACGTATAATCTCAAGAAGATCAATCTCATCTAAAAGAACTTTAATTTGAATTTAAATTTCGTCTAAATGGCGATTGTTATTGTTGATAATGAAAAGAAGAGTATCTGTTTCTGGTACTCACATTTGATGTCTGCGCTGCATTATTCTGAAGTGGCACGGCAGGTTTTTCTTTTTGAGTTTTGTGTCATGTCTTGGTTCTTTAAATAAAAAAACAGGAAGCCACAAGTCTTATCGTATGCTCGCTCTGTTTAACTTCTTTTCCTTCGCTGAAACCCCCAAATGAAGACCAACTCACTGTGGATGAATCTATAAATCCATGTTTAGTTGTCAGTGTGAATGTTTGGATGATGTTTAAACAAAGTTAGAGTAAAACCAAATATAGGATATAGTATAGAGATGTTATTAACACAGTGGCATTGTCAGGTTCTGGGGTGTTTTTATGATTTTCTGCGTTCTTAAAAACCCTTTGATCATTTGATATTTTTCAGTCTGTTGTTTTAGTTAGATATTTATTATTTATTTCTAGTGTTTAGTTATCCTTTTTTATGGTTAGATTTATGTTTTCCCATCTCCCCTGTTGGCGTTTGCTTCTACTTGCATCACTGTGCCATCCCTCTCTTTGTAAGTTTATTATCTTTTTCGTTAAAATAGCTAACTACTACCTTCAGCCTCTTCTGCATTTGGATTCAACTGCTGCAACATGACAGGCGGCTAAGTGCAGCTTGAAATAAATGTAATTTTCTGCTTCTAACTGGGAATTTTTTTATATTTATTTGACATATTTTTTTGACGTTAGCAGAATATTGTCAAAGTTTTGCGCACATTTGTAATGGAAATGCAACTAAAACCACTGAATAGTTGACTAGAAAATTTAGAAGAGAGAAAATGTCACATCTGATACCTCCCAGGAATTCACCGTAATTAAATTTCTGAAACGATCCTTTGATAATGCAGTACAAATTTTCCAATCCTTTCATTTTCAAAGTTGTTTCTTTTTCATTTTTCTCATTTATTTCCTTTTATTTCAGACTAAAAGAAGGATGAATACTTGGCAACAAACACCACACACCAGTTTTATTTACAGATTCATTCTTCCTCCTTTTATTTAAGGAACTGAGTAAAACAAAAGTACAAATTTAAGTTCTGCCTGCAGCATCGTTTTTAGCAACAACTTCTTGAAAAACTTTACATTGCAAAGACCACTAATCTTTTCATTGCTTTTTTTTTATTTATTGCTCTGTTTACTATTAGAAAATTAATGGAAAATTGTACTAAATGCAAGCCAAAAATATAAAAATAGTTAATGCAAAAGCATTAAAACTGTCAACAGAAGCTTAAAGTAATAATTATGTGAACCAGGGGAGTCAAACTAATTTTCAAGACAGATCATGAATGCTCTTAAAGGGCCGGTTGTGGCAGAATGCATTGATGAAACCCATTAAACTGTTAAAATATAAAAACATTCTTAAAATTAAATAATATTGAACATCTTTTCAATCCCTCAAGGATTTTGAGAGTTTTGTGATTTATTTTGCAGTAGAAAATGTTTGTGGTAATAGTTTAGAAATATTTGCGCTTCTATGTATGATGATAACATTACTTGCCGTATAATTATGCATCAATTATGCATCGTAGCATCAAGTGAGGCAGCTCTTCAGTGGAAGTAAGAAACAGTGTCACCTCTAGGTGGGAGTAAGCCGTCACTTAGATCCAATGTTTTTCACTAACTTTCCGGAAAATTTGCAATAAACTCACAATTCTGCATTAACGTGAAAAAAATGCAGGAATTTGTTTATTTTACGTTGATTTTCACGATAACTCACAAGAAATTGGAGGAACTAATTGTTGCAATTTGGCAGTAAACAAAGAAAAACTGTTATATTAATTGATAAAATCATATTTAAGCACACTGTTATCTTGATGGTTCCAATTATGTGTCGATTAAGAGTCTAAAGGGCTGCACAAAAAGCTATGGCGAACCGGATTTGGCCCCCGGGCCTTGAGTTTGGCACATGTGATGTAAGCCATTCATTCTTTCCCTGCGAGGAGCAATGGTCACAATATATTAGAAGAAATGAAGATACACCACAAACCTGATGTAAAAAATTAGGTTAACAATAGCACAAAATGACTGATCCACCCTGGAAAAAGGAAAAACTGATGCCATAAACATAAAAAAAAATGCTTGACCCACTGTTTACAGCTAATCTGTACATTAATTCATGCTCTGATCTGACTTATTTGTGGTACGAAGAAGAAATAATGTCGGCTGTTCTCCATTTTTGCTTTTAAGTGTTATGATATGATGTGCATTGTGATTGTATAATTTGATTTGTACTTTTATTCTTAATATTTAGGTTACATTAACAGCCATTGCACATTCCTCAAATTCCAGCTGGTCCAGTCAGAGGGTCCGTGTTTTCAGTGAGAGCGCCCCCTGCCTGCAGAGCTCTCTGGACGTTCTGCCAGAAAACTCCCGGATGTTGTGCAGCCTGGGGCCAGCTCAGGTAGGTGCGCTTCTTCACCAGCTTCCTCATGCGGTAATATGGAGCCAGATGGTAGGAGGGGATCTCCTCCAGAAACAGCAGAATCAGAACATCTTTCTTCTCATCAAACAGGCGAAAGCTGCAAAACAAAAAAGAAAAACATAATAATCAACCTTCCAGACTTCCCAGCTCTTCTTGGACAAACTTCCATAAAATGGTAAAACAGCCGAAACACTGAGTGCCTTTAAGTCTAGACTAAAAAGTCGACTGTAGACTTGATTTTGAAACATTATGAATGAAACACTAACCAACATTTTGATGTTGGACAGTATTTGGGAAAATGTACTGTAAAAATGTAATCAACAAAATTGTTGATTGTTGTGTTTTTATGATGTAAAGAACTTTGAACTGTTGCTGAACTGTGCTATAAAAATAAAATTAGATTTGATTTGAATAGTATTACATTTTATTCATCTTGTCTGACTAGGAACACTGCTACTTTGCTCAGACTATTATTTCATCTGGCCCAATAACAATAAATAGTACTGTAATACCTATGTTGTGTTAGCAGGTGGCAGTAGTGGAAACAGAAAGATAAATTTAAATTCAAGCTAAAATGATAATAATTTGGCTGAAAGTTCTCCCAAAAAACACATCTCAGGTTTTCCATTACATCCTGTAGGTGTCACCAGTGAACCGCAGCTGTAGAAATGTGATAATCAAAATCATGAAATGGTGCACCGCATATTTTTGTCTGTACCTGTCCGTTGCAGACATTTACAATTTGGCATAATCCATAAATAACTGCATAAAACGTAACAATTTTTTGCACGTTTTTCTCTCATGTTGCTCTCTCAAAAAATTCTATAATCTTTTCTTGAAGACAGAATTGTTATACTTTAATTATTCAGAAAAACAGCGCCCCCACCTGGCCATCTGGATCTCTCTGGAGCACCATTCGCTCTGCAGGTAGCTGCGGCTGATCACACAGATGGTTTTCCTGCTGCCGTAGATTGCATCAGTGATGTTCTCTATGATGGGTTTACCTGTCAGACGCATTAGTTGTTATTTGATTGGAGTTTTTCATGGTAGGAAATGAAAAGAATAACAAAACGTAAATGAGAAAATGGTTGTGTTTAAAGCTGCAGTATGTAACTTTTATAAAAGATATCTGTCACTTAATGCTGCGTTCACACTGCAGCCTGAAGTGACCCAGTTCTGACTGTTTTGCCTTAAGGCGACCTGTATCTGATCTTTTCATGACAGTCTGAACAGATCGGATTTTTTACGTATGCGACCCAGGCCTGATATCCGATATGTATCTGATCTTTTCACTTGTGATCGGAGTCTGTACAATCAGGTTGTATTCAACCGACCTGAAAGTCAGTTGACAAACGCCACAGGGGGCCATTGGAGGCGCCATGATGGATGTCTGAAGTGAGGGATGGGAGAATTGAACAGAGCGACTGAAATTGTTTTCATAAGTTGTTTTTCCCAGTTTTTTCGTGGCTTCTGCTTGTTCGAGTCAAACTAATTTGTCTGTGAACGTAACGCTCCTGGTTGGCGCTCAAAGATGGCGATACTGACAAAAGTTGGAAATAGCTAGCTTAGAGCCCATACCTCCTCTCTCCTGAGGTGTTGATCAAATTACAGACTTTGCCTGAATTCACACCATAATATTTATATCACTATGTCATAAAGAGCGTTTCTCCTCACACCGGAGGAGCCTTTAAAACAGACAAAAGACGAGATGCTAACCAGTTTTTCCAGACATGCTAGGCTACATGACGGTGCGGCGTTATCTCCATGGTTACCAACGGTTTGACGCGTACCTTCTCCATAATGTGGTATTTGATATCTTTCATCTACACATAAGGTAGATGAACGTTAATCTTCTTACCTTGTAAAAAGTGTTCTCTGCAAATCCGCAGTAACATGGAGGGCTGACAGTCACTGTTAACGGCTACTTTCCATCGTTGCCGCTTCTTTCCTCATTAATGGTTAAACAATAAAATGACAAGTTTGGTTTCTATCCCTACCAGCTGATGGCGCAGCATCCTGTGACCATTTTTAATATGAAATCAACTAAATAGAAGCGATATTAGGTTACAGATGTCTGTCTTTAGACCAGCTTTACAGGACCGCATTGGTTGTTTTGACGTCTGTCATGGTGGAGGGGCGGAGTTATGGAGAGCGTGACGTCACGTGCAAAGGGTCAACCCAGAGTTTACCTGGTTGGAAGTCTCTGTGGTGCAGGCAGAGTCTCCATCCCTGCTCTCCCTCCAATACTGGAAGCATCTCTCTGTAAACCCAGCCCTCATCGCGGACATTATAGGACACAAAGGCATCAAACCGATGAGGGTCTTTCTTTCTCCCCTTCCTGCTGTCGTAGAGAAAGGCCCAGAAGAGGTGGAAGGTGTAGGTGAGATGCCACCTCAGGAAGTGGTAAACGAAGGATGAGAGGAGAGTCAGAGCAACCAGACAAGAGCTGGAAATGAAGTAAAGAAAGCTGCCATCGTCTCGACATGACTGAACATCAAATTCTAGTAACAAGGCTTCTTGTTTGTCCACAGGAAAGAAACATTTATACTGATGAGCATTTACCACCTGGGTTTGGGGGTTGGTCACTACCCAATGGATGAAGCCTGCGTTTGAGCACTCGCATGAGAACGGGTTGTTGTCTAGAGCCAAGAACCTCAGAGAGGGTAGAGACTGGAAGACTGTCTCGTTAATAACACTGATCTCATTGTCAGTTAGGTTCAGATATCTGAGAGCAGAAAGGTTGGCCTGGACCAGAAAATCCAAAGACCTGAGTTTAGACATGGAGAGATCCAGGTGCTGCAAGTTTGGCAGTGGTAGGAAGAATTTAGAGCTTAAGTATGACAAATCCGTCGATGATAACGTCAGACTTTTTAGCTGGAGGTTCAGCTCAAATGTTTCCACTTCATAGTAATTTATATAGATATTCAAAACCGTAACGGTTCCCAAATCTCCATAAGCTCTGAGCATTTCCCTAATTGTATTAAAGGGCACCCATTGGGTATTGCTGCTTCCGATTAGAGTTAGCTGCTTCATTGTGTTAACATCACTAAAGGGTTTATCATTGTTTGACTGAAGACTTTGGAAAGTCCTGTCTGTATGTAAGTAGATTGTTACATTTTGAATGTTCTCTAAGCCACTGAAATAAGGTACGTCTACAAAATGATAGGTTTCCACCTTCAGTTCTTTGAGAGACTTTAAATATTGAAAAACATCTGTCTCCAGATACCTTATGGGGTTGTGGCTGATATCTAAGGCCTCAAGTTTCTGCAGGGAGATTTTGAAAGAATCTCCGAATTCTTTCAACTTATTGTTACTCATATCCAAAACCTTTAGATTGACGAGGTTTTCAGTAATACACCTCTCCAGTTTGGTTATGTGGTTTATGTTCAAGTAAAGTTCTTTCAGACCCGTGGTGTTGGAAAAATCATCGCATTTCAACCCATACATGTCATTTGCACTCATAATCAGGATCTCAAGAGTCGAGAGGCTCCTTATGTCACCTGGAACTTCGGTGAGGAAGTTGTAACCCAGGTTTAAGAATCGCAGCTGCATCATTGATTGCATTGAACCTTTTGACAGTTTATCCATGAAAGTATCTTCCAGGTTAAGTTCTCTGAGCTGGGCGCATGATACAAGGTCAGTAGTAAAATTGTGAAAATGGCTTTGGGAAATAGTAAGCTTCCTGAGTGTTTGTATTTTGCAGACTGCAGGTAGCAGACCTTTTTCAATCCAGTTATCCACACATTCAAACTTTATATCTCTCAGTCTTTCAAGACTTTCCAGAACTTTATGGATTACGTCAAAAAAATCTGATGCTACGGCAACATCCAAGCTTGTTATGTTCTTCAGTAAGCTTTTGTCAAATAACACCCATTTTACACTATCTGTGAGTAAAACGTCTACTGTCTGGAGGTAAGGGGAAATTTTCCCTATGATGCTCAAGATTTTCAAATTAGAATTAGAAATTTCCAACACTTTAAGACTCAAGGAGAGATTCAAAGGGAGATCTTTGGTGTCAAAAGTAGTGAAGTTGATGTATTTTAAGTTAAGTGTAAGTAATTGCGGGAGATGGAAGACTGGTAGAATTTCTGCAACTTTCTGAAGTGGAATAAAGGCGATATCAAGAGTTTGTAAGCTGGTCAAACACTGGAAGGCAGATTCATGAATATGCTGGATCTTGTTTCTGCTGAGGACCAGAACTGTGAGGTTGGACAGGCCTTCAAACATGTTGGCTGTCAGACTGGTAAGTTTGTTATTTCCCATATCAAGTGTCTCCAATAAAACCAAGTCGATAAATGACCCTTGTTCAACGTAAGCAATTTTATTCACTGTTAAATTCAGATTTACCAGCTTTGACATGCCGTGAAAGTCTTTTCTGTTAATACTTAGGAGCTGATTGTCTCCAAGTTGTATTGACGAAGTATTTTTAGGGATGTAATCAGGGACAGTCACAAAGTTCATGCTTCTACAGTCCACAGAAACATCAGCAGAGATGTTCTCCTTGTAAAGTATAGTACAGTTTTTTAATGAAAACGCCAGCAAAGGGTTAACAGGAAGCAGCAGAAAGAAAAGATTAAGAATAAAGTATAAAGATAAAGTATTTATAGAGGCCATGTTTATCTGAAGATCATCACCTGCAAAAGAAAAATGCAGTGGAAGAATAACACTTTGGTTAGGATCACCCATTTAATCCCATAAGCAACAATTGGTGTCAGATATTTTTCTAACTTCTTGAAGGTCTAAAAGTGTTTTTTATTTATTTTTTTTATTTATTTATTTTTGGCTTTTGGCTGATGATTGAAGTTATAAAACAAAATAATAGGTTGTATACTCTAAGCAATATCAATTTAATGTAGGTAGTGTTAATAGTCACATAACCTTTTCACTTCGTACCTTTACACCGGGAGTGAATGTCTGCATAAGAGGAAGTCAGTAAAACACTTTAATAAACAAATAAAACTAAAATATCTTGTATATTTATTCTTTAAAGAGTCTTCTACTGATGCATAATGAGAATTTCATCCCTGCATGTATCAAAAAAGAGTAAATGTAAGCATAGCAACAATTATCACATAACCAGCATCAAATGTAATGTAATTTATGCATTATTAATGTAATAACGCATAAATATTATGCATTAAGGAGGTCCAGGGATTGACATGCATTCACTTATTTTGCAGGAAATAAACTGGGACTAAACAGGTTCAGTTAAGTGACCTTTCACATTTCACCTGAGAGGTTCAGTCAATGTTTCATGGGTGTTGACTGTTTTTTCCAGTTGACTGGTTTATTGTTGTGGAAACTGCTGAAATAAAGCCATCGGTCCCTAAAAGCCTAGCCTGCCATACATATGCCCAAACAGCTTTTGGTATACCAAATGAAAACCAAAATTAGATGCTTTAATCTTGCATAAAGATAGGCTAAGAACAAATTTTAGTACTCACAGTTTGATGCCCAAAGCTGTAAATGTCTGAACCGACGAGTTGCTTCACGTCTTAACACCAACAAAAAGGAAGCTATGCTCTCCCTACATGTACTGTTCAGTGTCTTCCTCTAACAGCATTTTAGTACTTTAGTTTTAATGCATCAAATATTTGGTAAATTTAGTTAATAAGAAGTAGAGATGTTGTATTCTGACATTAAAGCAGGTTGATGATGAGCACTTATTATACTAAAAAGGAGTAATAATGTTTTTGTTTGATAAACCAACAATAACTACCTGAACTCCAGAAATGTGGAGTCCATTAGAAGCTGTACGACAGTGACACCTGGTGGACAGAGGAAAGAAGACAAGCTCATTCAGCAACACTGTAAAACTTAGTGAAGGTGGTTTAAATTGAAAATGAAAATCAACCTGCTGCCTTGAAAATTCAATTCAAGTTGTTTTGCTTTTAACTCTGAAATTAAAGATCATGAAGTCGATTTAACAAGAAACAAGTTTTCTAAACATTGTTTTTTTAAATTCATTAATCTTGAGTTGTGAGTTTTAATTTAATGCAGCAATGTAAACCAAATAATTATTTCAAAATATGCAAGAAAAAACCTGCCCTCATCTAATTAAAGAGCCAGATTTCTCTATTATTTTACTCACAATATCAAGTTAAAATAAATACTTATTTTACTTTAGAATGATTTAAATTCTTGTTTTACGTAGCATGAACAAGATTTCAGATCTGATGTTGAATTTTTTTAAACATCCCAAAGAATTCTGCTCAAAACATTTAGTGTGATCAGGACATTAAAATGAACATTTGTCTTAATAAAACAAGACTCAGTTCAGTCTAACACACTTCCATCTCAGGATACACAAACATGCCGCTAAGCATTCTGGGAAATAGTTCTTACGCCTGTCTTTTTCCTCTCAGTTTTTAAAGTGCTAACTCTTGTTTATTCAACTCTTAGAGTTTTGACAAAATTAATAAAAAAGTTAACTTATTTTTCACAAACTCACATTTGGGTTCAAAATCTAAACTGGAGACATTTATGTGACTTTTAGAGTAGAAGATAGTAGACACAACTAAGTGCAGCTCAAATGTTTTACAGTGAATATTCACATCACTAAAAAATAAAATAAATAATAGAAACACACATCAGTTTTCTTCTGATATTTCTGTTTGCACTTCTGTTTCATCCAGAGGAGTTCATGAATGACTTTAACTCACTTGGCATGTTTAGTGATGTGATTTTTAATCGTATTTTACAAGAAGTAAAGGTTCATTGAGAAATGTTCAGTTTTTTTAAGCATTGAAATTATTATAAAAAGAAATAAGTGCGATGGTTTCACAGATGAGGATTTGCATATATTCCTGATTTATCTTTTATTTCTTAGAGATCTGTGACGTCTCTCATCGTCCTGCCGGTCCCAGCAGCAGGTCCGTGTTTTCAGCGACAGCGCCCCCTGCCTGCAGAGCTCTCTGGACGTTCTGCCAGAAAACGCCCGGATGTTGTGCAGCCTGAGGCCAGCTCAGGTAGGTGCGCTTCTTCACCAGCTTCCTCATGCGGTAATATGGAGACAGATGATGAGCAGGAATGTTTTCTAAAAACAACAGGACCAAAACATCCTTCTGCTCATCAAACAGGCGAAAGCTGCAAGAAATCAGACAAAAGAAAAACAGTAAAGCTATCAAACACTGTCTTGTAGTTGCAGAACACTTTCCAAGAACATTAGCCTAATTTTATTTAAACATTTTATTTAAATCATAAACCTGAAGAGTTTTCTAATCAAACTAATTAGTATTTCTGATATAAAAGAAAATGAAACTTTGCAATACCTTATTTTATCAATCTACTTATACACTGAGCAGCATACAGGCCTTTTGCATTCATGTGAGAGTGGGGAGAACACATTTAGCTAAACTGTGTGCAAGTTATATTTTCTATATGGTTTTTTTATGTCTGTATGGACAGAATAATGTAGAATAAAAGGAGAAAAACCAACAAACTTTTCTTCTCATGTTTGTTTTTGTAGCATCTGCGAGCCCTGGTTCATGCTACATTTTTGGCTTTGTTTGTGTTCTGTCCACTAAGTCAAATTAATCAGTTTGTTGCAACAGGATTACATGAAACTTTTATGTTCTTAAACATCTTTGGATATTTATGTTTTACTTGTTTACCATCATCCTCATCCAGCGTTTCTGTTCCCAACTCCAGTTATTTTAAACCTTTATTTATAATATTGGTTTAATGTACCTGAAAAGTCATTTTATTACACTTTGTTTCTCTTGATCAACTTTAGAAAGTAAGAAATACAATAAAAATGTCCCAGTTGGATATATTTGTTGTTTGTTGGAAAATATAAAATGTTTGTCAGTGATAATGTCCTATCTAGAGTAAAAATTTATATTTTGTTAAAAGATAAAATGTTTTATTGAGAGACAGCGCCTCCTATAGGTCCATAAAAATTCATAGGCTACACATAATAAACATTCTGAATAATAAAATGGATGAAATAGATACAATTTTGCTTTACTTAGACAACTGATATATTTATATCTAAAAGAGCTTTATTCTTGAGATTAACAGNCAGAATCAGAACATCTTTCTTCTCATCAAACAGGCGAAAGCTGCAAAACAAAAAAGAAAAACATAATAATCAACCTTCCAGACTTCCCAGCTCTTCTTGGACAAACTTCCATAAAATGGTAAAACAGCCGAAACACTGAGTGCCTTTAAGTCTAGACTAAAAAGTCGACTGTAGACTTGATTTTGAAACATTATGAATGAAACACTAACCAACATTTTGATGTTGGACAGTATTTGGGAAAATGTACTGTAAAAATGTAATCAACAAAATTGTTGATTGTTGTGTTTTTATGATGTAAAGAACTTTGAACTGTTGCTGAACTGTGCTATAAAAATAAAATTAGATTTGATTCGAATAGTATTACATTTTATTCATCTTGTCTGACTAGGAACACTGCTACTTTGCTCAGACTATTATTTCATCTGGCCCAATAACAATAAATAGTACTGTAATACCTATGTTGTGTTAGCAGGTGGCAGTAGTGGAAACAGAAAGATAAATTTAAATTCAAGCTAAAATGATAATAATTTGGCTGAAAGTTCTCCCAAAAAACACATCTCAGGTTTTCCATTACATCATGTAGGTGTCACCAGTGAACCGCAGCTGTAGAAATGTGATAATCAAAATCATGAAATGGTGCACCGCATATTTTTGTCTGTACCTGTCCGTTGCAGACATTTACAATTTGGCATAATCCATAAATAACTGCATAAAACGTAACAATTTTTTTGCACGTTGTTCTCTCATGTTGCTCTCTCAAAAAATTCTATAATCTTTTCTTGAAGACAGAATTGTTATACTTTAATTATTCAGAAAAACAGCGCCCCCACCTGGCCATCTGGATCTCTCTGGAGCACCATTCGCTCTGCAGGTAGCTGCGGCTGATCACACAGATGGTTTTCCTGCTGCCGTAGATTGCATCAGTGATGTTCTCTATGATGGGTTTACCTGTCAGACGCATTAGTTGTTATTTGATTGGAGTTTTTCATGGTAGGAAATGAAAAGAATAACAAAACGTAAATGAGAAAATGGTTGTGTTTAAAGCTGCAGTATGTAACTTTTATAAAAGATATCTGTCACTTAATGCTGCGTTCACACTGCAGCCTGAAGTGACCCAGTTCTGACTGTTTTGCCTTAAGGCGACCTGTATCTGATCTTTTCATGACAGTCTGAACAGATCGGATTTTTTACGTATGCGACCCAGGCCTGATATCCGATATGTATCTGATCTTTTCACTTGTGATCGGAGTCTGTACAATCAGGTTGTATTCAACCGACCTGAAAGTCAGTTGACAAACGCCACAGGGGGCCATTGGAGGCGCCATGATGGATGTCTGAAGTGAGGGATGGGAGAATTGAACAGAGCGACTGAAATTGTTTTCATAAGTTGTTTTTCCCAGTTTTTTCGTGGCTTCTGCTTGTTCGAGTCAAACTAATTTGTCTGTGAACGTAACGCTCCTGGTTGGCGCTCAAAGATGGCGATACTGACAAAAGTTGGAAATAGCTAGCTTAGAGCCCATACCTCCTCTCTCCTGAGGTGTTGATCAAATTACAGACTTTGCCTGAATTCACACCATAATATTTATATCACTATGTCATAAAGAGCGTTTCTCCTCACACCGGAGGAGCCTTTAAAACAGACAAAAGACGAGATGCTAACCAGTTTTTCCAGACATGCTAGGCTACATGACGGTGCGGCGTTATCTCCATGGTTACCAACGGTTTGACGCGTACCTTCTCCATAATGTGGTATTTGATATCTTTCATCTACACATAAGGTAGATGAACGTTAATCTTCTTACCTTGTAAAAAGTGTTCTCTGCAAATCCGCAGTAACATGGAGGGCTGACAGTCACTGTTAACGGCTACTTTCCATCGTTGCCGCTTCTTTCCTCATTAATGGTTAAACAATAAAATGACAAGTTTGGTTTCTATCCCTACCAGCTGATGGCGCAGCATCCTGTGACCATTTTTAATATGAAATCAACTAAATAGAAGCGATATTAGGTTACAGATGTCTGTCTTTAGACCAGCTTTACAGGACCGCATTGGTTGTTTTGACGTCTGTCATGGTGGAGGGGCGGAGTTATGGAGAGCGTGACGTCACGTGCAAAGGGTCAACCCAGAGTTTACCTGGTTGGAAGTCTCTGTGGTGCAGGCAGAGTCTCCATCCCTGCTCTCCCTCCAATACTGGAAGCATCTCTCTGTAAACCCAGCCCTCATCGCGGACATTATAGGACACAAAGGCATCAAACCGATGAGGGTCTTTCTTTCTCCCCTTCCTGCTGTCGTAGAGAAAGGCCCAGAAGAGGTGGAAGGTGTAGGTGAGATGCCACCTCAGGAAGTGGTAAACGAAGGATGAGAGGAGAGTCAGAGCAACCAGACAAGAGCTGGAAATGAAGTAAAGAAAGCTGCCATCGTCTCGACATGACTGAACATCAAATTCTAGTAACAAGGCTTCTTGTTTGTCCACAGGAAAGAAACATTTATACTGATGAGCATTTACCACCTGGGTTTGGGGGTTGGTCACTACCCAATGGATGAAGCCTGCGTTTGAGCACTCGCATGAGAACGGGTTGTTGTCTAGAGCCAAGAACCTCAGAGAGGGTAGAGACTGGAAGACTGTCTCGTTAATAACACTGATCTCATTGTCAGTTAGGTTCAGATATCTGAGAGCAGAAAGGTTGGCCTGGACCAGAAAATCCAAAGACCTGAGTTTAGACATGGAGAGATCCAGGTGCTGCAAGTTTGGCAGTGGTAGGAAGAATTTAGAGCTTAAGTATGACAAATCCGTCGATGATAACGTCAGACTTTTTAGCTGGAGGTTCAGCTCAAATGTTTCCACTTCATAGTAATTTATATAGATATTCAAAACCGTAACGGTTCCCAAATCTCCATAAGCTCTGAGCATTTCCCTAATTGTATTAAAGGGCACCCATTGGGTATTGCTGCTTCCGATTAGAGTTAGCTGCTTCATTGTGTTAACATCACTAAAGGGTTTATCATTGTTTGACTGAAGACTTTGGAAAGTCCTGTCTGTATGTAAGTAGATTGTTACATTTTGAATGTTCTCTAAGCCACTGAAATAAGGTACGTCTACAAAATGATAGGTTTCCACCTTCAGTTCTTTGAGAGACTTTAAATATTGAAAAACATCTGTCTCCAGATACCTTATGGGGTTGTGGCTGATATCTAAGGCCTCAAGTTTCTGCAGGGAGATTTTGAAAGAATCTCCGAATTCTTTCAACTTATTGTTACTCATATCCAAAACCTTTAGATTGACGAGGTTTTCAGTAATACACCTCTCCAGTTTGGTTATGTGGTTTATGTTCAAGTAAAGTTCTTTCAGACCCGTGGTGTTGGAAAAATCATCGCATTTCAACCCATACATGTCATTTGCACTCATAATCAGGATCTCAAGAGTCGAGAGGCTCCTTATGTCACCTGGAACTTCGGTGAGGAAGTTGTAACCCAGGTTTAAGAATCGCAGCTGCATCATTGATTGCATTGAACCTTTTGACAGTTTATCCATGAAAGTATCTTCCAGGTTAAGTTCTCTGAGCTGGGCGCATGATACAAGGTCAGTAGTAAAATTGTGAAAATGGCTTTGGGAAATAGTAAGCTTCCTGAGTGTTTGTATTTTGCAGACTGCAGGTAGCAGACCTTTTTCAATCCAGTTATCCACACATTCAAACTTTATATCTCTCAGTCTTTCAAGACTTTCCAGAACTTTATGGATTACGTCAAAAAAATCTGATGCTACGGCAACATCCAAGCTTGTTATGTTCTTCAGTAAGCTTTTGTCAAATAACACCCATTTTACACTATCTGTGAGTAAAACGTCTACTGTCTGGAGGTAAGGGGAAATTTTCCCTATGATGCTCAAGATTTTCAAATTAGAATTAGAAATTTCCAACACTTTAAGACTCAAGGAGAGATTCAAAGGGAGATCTTTGGTGTCAAAAGTAGTGAAGTTGATGTATTTTAAGTTAAGTGTAAGTAATTGCGGGAGATGGAAGACTGGTAGAATTTCTGCAACTTTCTGAAGTGGAATAAAGGCGATATCAAGAGTTTGTAAGCTGGTCAAACACTGGAAGGCAGATTCATGAATATGCTGGATCTTGTTTCTGCTGAGGACCAGAACTGTGAGGTTGGACAGGCCTTCAAACATGTTGGCTGTCAGACTGGTAAGTTTGTTATTTCCCATATCAAGTGTCTCCAATAAAACCAAGTCGATAAATGACCCTTGTTCAACGTAAGCAATTTTATTCACTGTTAAATTCAGATTTACCAGCTTTGACATGCCGTGAAAGTCTTTTCTGTTAATACTTAGGAGCTGATTGTCTCCAAGTTGTATTGACGAAGTATTTTTAGGGATGTAATCAGGGACAGTCACAAAGTTCATGCTTCTACAGTCCACAGAAACATCAGCAGAGATGTTCTCCTTGTAAAGTATAGTACAGTTTTTTAATGAAAACGCCAGCAAAGGGTTAACAGGAAGCAGCAGAAAGAAAAGATTAAGAATAAAGTATAAAGATAAAGTATTTATAGAGGCCATGTTTATCTGAAGATCATCACCTGCAAAAGAAAAATGCAGTGGAAGAATAACACTTTGGTTAGGATCACCCATTTAATCCCATAAGCAACAATTGGTGTCAGATATTTTTCTAACTTCTTGAAGGTCTAAAAGTGTTTTTTATTTATTTTTTTTATTTATTTATTTTTGGCTTTTGGCTGATGATTGAAGTTATAAAACAAAATAATAGGTTGTATACTCTAAGCAATATCAATTTAATGTAGGTAGTGTTAATAGTCACATAACCTTTTCACTTCGTACCTTTACACCGGGAGTGAATGTCTGCATAAGAGGAAGTCAGTAAAACACTTTAATAAACAAATAAAACTAAAATATCTTGTATATTTATTCTTTAAAGAGTCTTCTACTGATGCATAATGAGAATTTCATCCCTGCATGTATCAAAAAAGAGTAAATGTAAGCATAGCAACAATTATCACATAACCAGCATCAAATGTAATGTAATTTATGCATTATTAATGTAATAACGCATAAATATTATGCATTAAGGAGGTCCAGGGATTGACATGCATTCACTTATTTTGCAGGAAATAAACTGGGACTAAACAGGTTCAGTTAAGTGACCTTTCACATTTCACCTGAGAGGTTCAGTCAATGTTTCATGGGTGTTGACTGTTTTTTCCAGTTGACTGGTTTATTGTTGTGGAAACTGCTGAAATAAAGCCATCGGTCCCTAAAAGCCTAGCCTGCCATACATATGCCCAAACAGCTTTTGGTATACCAAATGAAAACCAAAATTAGATGCTTTAATCTTGCATAAAGATAGGCTAAGAACAAATTTTAGTACTCACAGTTTGATGCCCAAAGCTGTAAATGTCTGAACCGACGAGTTGCTTCACGTCTTAACACCAACAAAAAGGAAGCTATGCTCTCCCTACATGTACTGTTCAGTGTCTTCCTCTAACAGCATTTTAGTACTTTAGTTTTAATGCATCAAATATTTGGTAAATTTAGTTAATAAGAAGTAGAGATGTTGTATTCTGACATTAAAGCAGGTTGATGATGAGCACTTATTATACTAAAAAGGAGTAATAATGTTTTTGTTTGATAAACCAACAATAACTACCTGAACTCCAGAAATGTGGAGTCCATTAGAAGCTGTACGACAGTGACACCTGGTGGACAGAGGAAAGAAGACAAGCTCATTCAGCAACACTGTAAAACTTAGTGAAGGTGGTTTAAATTGAAAATGAAAATCAACCTGCTGCCTTGAAAATTCAATTCAAGTTGTTTTGCTTTTAACTCTGAAATTAAAGATCATGAAGTCGATTTAACAAGAAACAAGTTTTCTAAACATTGTTTTTTTAAATTCATTAATCTTGAGTTGTGAGTTTTAATTTAATGCAGCAATGTAAACCAAATAATTATTTCAAAATATGCAAGAAAAAACCTGCCCTCATCTAATTAAAGAGCCAGATTTCTCTATTATTTTACTCACAATATCAAGTTAAAATAAATACTTATTTTACTTTAGAATGATTTAAATTCTTGTTTTACGTAGCATGAACAAGATTTCAGATCTGATGTTGAATTTTTTTAAACATCCCAAAGAATTCTGCTCAAAACATTTAGTGTGATCAGGACATTAAAATGAACATTTGTCTTAATAAAACAAGACTCAGTTCAGTCTAACACACTTCCATCTCAGGATACACAAACATGCCGCTAAGCATTCTGGGAAATAGTTCTTACGCCTGTCTTTTTCCTCTCAGTTTTTAAAGTGCTAACTCTTGTTTATTCAACTCTTAGAGTTTTGACAAAATTAATAAAAAAGTTAACTTATTTTTCACAAACTCACATTTGGGTTCAAAATCTAAACTGGAGACATTTATGTGACTTTTAGAGTAGAAGATAGTAGACACAACTAAGTGCAGCTCAAATGTTTTACAGTGAATATTCACATCACTAAAAAATAAAATAAATAATAGAAACACACATCAGTTTTCTTCTGATATTTCTGTTTGCACTTCTGTTTCATCCAGAGGAGTTCATGAATGACTTTAACTCACTTGGCATCTTTAGTGATGTGATTTTTAATCGTATTTTACAAGAAGTAAAGGTTCATTGAGAAATGTTCAGTTTTTTTAAGCATTGAAATTATTATAAAAAGAAATAAGTGCGATGGTTTCACAGATGAGGATTTGCATATATTCCTGATTTATCTTTTATTTCTTAGAGATCTGTGACGTCTCTCATCGTCCTGCCGGTCCCAGCAGCAGGTCCGTGTTTTCAGCGAGAGCGCCCCCTGCCTGCAGAGCTCTCTGGACGTTCTGCCAGAAAACGCCCGGATGTTGTGCAGCCTGAGGCCAGCTCAGGTAGGTGCGCTTCTTCACCAGCTTCCTCATGCGGTAATATGGAGACAGATGATGAGCAGGAATGTTTTCTAAAAACAACAGGACCAAAACATCCTTCTGCTCATCAAACAGGCGAAAGCTGCAAGAAATCAGACAAAAGAAAAACAGTAAAGCTATCAAACACTGTCTTGTAGTTGCAGAACACTTTCCAAGAACATTAGCCTAATTTTATGTAAACATTTTATTTAAATCATAAATCTGAAGAGTTTTCTAATCAAACTAATTAGTATTTCTGATATAAAAGAATATGAAACTTTGCAATACCTTATTTTATCAATCTACTTATACACTGAGCAGCATACAGGCCTTTTGCATTCATGTGAGAGTGGGGAGAACACATTTAGCTAAACTGTGTGCAAGTTATATTTTCTATATGGTTTTTTTATGTCTGTATGGACAGAATAATGTAGAATAAAAGGAGAAAAACCAACAAACTTTTCTTCTCATGTTTGTTTTTGTAGCATCTGCGAGCCCTGGTTCATGCTACATTTTTGGCTTTGTTTGTGTTCTGTCCACTAAGTCAAATTAATCAGTTTGTTGCAACAGGATTACATGAAACATTTATGTTCTTAAACATCTTTGGATATTTATGTTTTACTTGTTTACCATCATCCTCATCCAGCGTTTCTGTTCCCAACTCCAGTTATTTTAAACCTTTATTAATAATATTAGTTTAATGTACCTGAAAAGTCATTTTATTACACTTTGTTTCTCTTGATCAACTTTAGAAAGTAAGAAATACAATAAAAATGTCCCAGTTGGATATATTTGTTGTTTGTTGGAAAATATAAAATGTTTGTCAGTGATAATGTCCTATCTAGAGTAAAAATTTATATTTTGTTAAAAGATAAAATGTTTTATTGAGAGACAGCGCCTCCTATAGGTCTATAAAAATTCATAGGCTACACATAATAAACATTCTGAATAATAAAATGGATGAAATAGATACAATTTTGCTTTACTTAGACAACTGATATATTTATATCTAAAAGAGCTTTATTCTTGAGATTAACAGGTCAAAGACAGCGCCCCCACCTGGCCATCTGGATCTCTCTGGAGCACCATTCGCTCTGCAGGTAGCTGCGGCTGATCACACAGATGGTCTTCCTGCTGCCGTAGATGGCATCGGTGATGTTCTCTATGATGGGTTTACCTGTGATATGATATGAGAGGGTTACGATAAAAACAGCAACAGTTTAAAATCTGATAAAAAACCCCCGATGAAATAGTAATAAAACACAGATAATGATAAAAGTATTCATTTTGTTTATGCCGATTAAATGAGTCATTCAGGCTTAATCTTCCATTTATTAAGCCCAGTACAGCAGTAAAATAGTCTGTTACAGCTAAGTAAATTACATCATGAACAAAAAAACTTGAGGAAATTAACGCCTTCTGCGAAAACCGTCAGAATAAAATATATATGCAAAATGAGAAATTAACTCATTGTTTCTGGGAAAAACAAACTTTGGAGAAAAATGCGGAAAAGAGCTAATTAACTTATCTCGAGAAAATAATCGGAAAAAGTATCTTTAAAATGGTAAATTAACACGTTATCTTGAGCAAACTATTGGGAAAAAGAAAGTAACTCTCGATCTTGGAAAAACCATCGGGGAATTAATTTTTCTCGAGAAAACCATCGGGGAGAAACTATATGCATAAAATGTCTTGTCTTGACTCGATCAGAACTGTGAATTAAAAAGCCCAGATAAAAGCAGAGTTCACCTGGTTGGAAGTCCCTGTGGTGCAGACAGAGTCTCCATCCCTGCTCTCCCTCCAGTACAGGAAGCATCTCTCTGTAAACCCAGCCCTCATCGCGGACGTTATACGACACAAAGGCGTCAAACTGGTGAGGGTCTCGTTTCCTCCCCTTCCTGCTGTTATAGAGAAAGGCCAGGAGGAGGTGGAAGGTGTAGGTGAGATGCCACCTCAGGAAGTGGTAGACGAAGGATGAGAGGAGAGTCAGAACAACCAGACAAGAGCTGGAAACGAAGCAGAGAAACCCGCCATCATCCAAACAGGGCTGGAAATTAAAGTCCAGCAACAAGCTCCCCCGTCTGGACACAGGAAAGGAGCAAACGTACTGATGAGCGTTTACCACCTGGGTCTGCGTGTTGCTCTTTACCCACTGGATAAAATCTGCGTTTGAGCACTCGCAGGTGAACGGGTTTTTGTCCAGGTCCAAGAACGTTAGAGACGGTAGAGACTGGAAAACTGTCTTGTTAATCACATTCAACTCGTTGCCGGCCAGGTTCAGATATCTGAGTGCAGGCAGATTAGCGTGTACCAGGAAATCCAAAGACTTCAGCTGAGACTCGGAGAGATCGAGACTCTCCAGGTTTGGGACTGGAAGAAACAGTTCAGGTTGTAACTCTGACAAATCCGTCTTCGTAAATGTCAGACTCCTCAGCTTCTGGTTGGACTGAAAAGTGTTTGAATATGGAGCACTCAGATAAATATTCTCAGCTTTAAAATATTCCAGATGCTTCATGTTATGAAGGATTCCTCTTTCCAGGTAGTAGATCAGACCCGGGTGATCATACCTGCAGGCCACCGAGACACTTTTTAAGGATTTTATCTTGATGGAGTCTTCATAGGTTTTTAAATAAGGAGTTTTGAAAGGGCCATTGAATTTGAAGTTGACTTGAATATTTTCCAACTGTGGCAAAGTTCTCAAATTTACAAAATATAGTGGAAATGATCCAGAAAACGATTTTAGGCTTTTTAGTCCCAAAAATGTATGATATTTTAGATAGGTCATAAAATATGATGTCACATTCAAATGTTTCAGGGAAGGTAAGCCTTGGAAATCATAATTATTGAGAAATTTTATAAAGTTTTGACTTAAATCCAAGATCTCAAGCTTCTGCAGGCCAACTTTGGTGGAGGCTCTGAACGTCACGAGCAAATTGCCGCTCAGATTTAAAAGCTTTAGGTTAGTAAGACTTTCCAGGACGCATCTTTGCACTTTGGCAATTCTGTTACCATTTAGGTGTAGTTCTGTAAGATGCCTTGTATTAACAAAATCCTCACAGCCCAAGTGGGAAATGATGTTATCATTCATAATCAAGATCTCAAGGGAGGAGAGGCTCCTGATGTCATGCGGGATCTTTTTTAGCTTGTTGTAGCTCACGTTGAAAAACCTCATTTGCCTCATTGAGTCCATTGATCCTTCTGGAAGTTCACTTATTACACAAAGGGACAGATCAAGATCTGTGAGCTGAGAGCATTGTGCAAGTTTGAGAGTATACATACTGAAATCGATTTCAGACAAATCCAGCTTCCTCAGTGTTGGTGTTTTGCAGGCAATAGCCAACAGTCCATCCCGAAACCGGATGTATGTAAAATATAGTCGTAGGTGATAAAGTGAGTAGAAAGTCTGCAGGACTTTTTGAATCTCCTCATTGGAAAGTGAAAGTATTTCAAGACACAAGTGTGTCACGTTCTTTAGTAATGGTTTGTCTGGTAAATCCCATCGTGAACTGCTTTGCGAAGACATAGAAACATCTAATTTATGGAGATGAGGAAAAATTGGTGTTGTGATGCCAAATTTTATGAGGTGTTCACTACGAACAGACAACTCTTTAAGACCTGAGGAAAAATTCAGATGGAGATCTTTTGTTTCAAAAGAGCAGAATGGATTGTAGGTAAGGTCGACGGTGTGAATATGTGGTAGTCGTAGGATGGGCTGAATATCAACAATTTGCTGGAGCATATTCGAATAGAAATTCACAGTTTCTAAGCTGGTCAGAACCCGAAACGCTGAGTCATGCATGAACTGGATGAAGTTGTGTGAGAGGTCGAGCACGGTGAGGTTGAACAGGCCCTGGAAGACGTTGCTTGTCAGGTTGGTGAGTTTGTTTTCCCTCATGTCGAGAGTTTTCAGTGACACCAGATCGGTGAAAGAACCATCATCCACCTGGACGATTTTATTGTACTCAAGATGCAGGATTTTCATCTTTGACATGCCACAAAAATCTCTTTGGTTAACTCTCTGAATGAAATTGTGTCCAAGTTTTACTGAAATGGCGTCTTTCAGGATGTCGTCAGGGATGATCACAAGCTTCCTGTTTGCACAGTCCAGAAAAACTTCAGCAGAGAAACTTTCCTTTGTGCAGTTTTTCAAAGAGTAATGCAGCGAAAGATTGAGATGAAGCAAGAGGCAGAGAAGTTTGCGTGTGAAATAAAAATGCACACTTCCTCTTGCAGCCATGCTTATTTTAGGTTAGTTTTTTTTATCAGTGTTGTTCCATGATGGTTGTCTGCAGAAAACCTGAAAACAGAGAAAAAATACTTAGTGCAACTTTCTTAGTTAATGACAAAGATTTATTTTGGAAAACTTTAGAAAATATCACATTTTCAGACAAAAAGTGAAACATTTGAACATATTTGACAAAAATATTCCCACCCTATCCCATGATGCATCTGGTTTCTACTGGTAATCTTTGAAATGCTTCAACAATTTGTTTCTCCTGTGCGAAATTAAGTTGAACTAGAAGTTTATCAAAGCAGAAAACTGAGCAACAAAGTCACAGAAAATGCCTGCTGCGCTATAAGATGGGCAAAGAAACAAATCCAAAAAAAGGAATGAATGACGGTGTTTGTTTCTTTTCTTTTTATTTTTTTAATCAGATTTACAACATTTGTCACACTCTGCATATTGCTATTTTTAATAGCAAAATGTTTGCAGGGTTAGAGGAGTTGCTGAGCAAACTGGACTACAGACATTTTTAAACTTTTACTAAAAGCAGAACTGGATGTAGTCGTTCAGTAATTTTGCTGATCGTTTTAGAAAAAAGTTATTTATGTTTTGTTCTTTCTGCCAAGAATAAGAGATGTTTCTTCACCAAGAAACTAAACCAACATTGATGCTGCAAAATTTTGGAAATTAATGCTTTTCTTTCATTATTTAAATTCTACATTTATCTTCAACAATGATTTACAGATCATCTTTTCATAAAAATCTACTTGGTTTGTTCTAAAAGTTTGTGGTCAAGCTGATAAAAATGCATATTACCAAAACTTTGTGTTTTGAATTGTGTGTTTTTTATCATTTTATGTGCTCCAATCACAAACATGATGATTTTGGCAAAAGTGACAGAAACTTTGACCAAAACTTTAAGACGTATTTCATGAAAATGGGATAAAACAGCTACAGCTGGACAAAACAACGAGCACAAAAACGTAAATAACCAAGTCAAAGATTTACCCAAGGATGTTATTTTTTGCAAAAACTATACTGGAATACTTCACTGACTTTTTAATCTAAGTATCATCTCACAATAGAGTTTTATTTCAAATTTTTAGTTTGTCAGGAATGGGCATTATTTAACTTGCAACATATTATGTAATCACAATTTTTTCCTGCATTAGCTTAGAAACAATTACACATAACGTGTTCTTTCTCACAGAATAGGTGCAACGTTTAACCAACAAAATATTCCTTAAATGTAGGAATTTCCAGTCATTGATTGAATCAATAAAGTTTCTGATACTCACAGGAAGGCACTTGTGTCAAGCGAAGCGTAAAATGTTTGCGTTGTTAGACTTCCTCCTTATTTCTCTGAAAGTCACACCAACACCAACAGACTCACTACCACTTGTGATGTGAGCGACTTCAGTTACTAAATAAGGAAAATAGGAAGATACAACCCTCATGACCCTCCACTGTTGTGTTGTCTTCACTGAGATTCTTTTAAACGCATTCAGAAAGAAGTGTTTAATTGCTGCACAGACACAACCTTTACATACATCAGGGTAAAGCACCAATGAGGTTCTTTATTTGTTTTTTACACACGTAAGATACACACTTGTGAAGAATAGTAACAAAAGTTCAATAAACTAAAAAGTGAAATAAACTAAAAAGAAAAAAAGAAGCATAAAGTGAGATGTAAATTCAATACATGGAGTTTTTCACAGAATGCCAGTGGTTCTTTGTGTTATTTGTTCCCCTTTTGCCTGAATGTGACCACTACTCATGGATGACAATTTAAACCTCCTTTAGCTATTCATACAAACATAATAATATCCTATCGTACTTTGGATAAACAGATATTTTTTATATACTTTTTATACTATTTGCATTTATCTTCATAATTCCAGATGTTGGACTGAGCACTGAACATAAAGCTTGACTCATGCAGTCTTATATAAACAGTTCCTTGCTTACGGATTGTGAGTTTAAGTTATTGACCCTTTCCACATGACGTCACGCTCTTCAGAACTCCGCCCACTCCGCCATGACAGACGTCAAAACAACCGATGCGTTAATTTAAAGCCTGTAAACAGGCAGCCGGTAACCAAAAATCGCTTTTATTTAGTTGATTTCACTTTAAAAATGGTCACAGGATGCTGCGCGGTCGACTGCACAAATAGACAAGGATAGAAACCAAACTTGTCATTTTATTGTATGACTTTTAATGAGGAAAGATGGCGACGGTGGATAGCAGCCGTTAGTCATAATCAGCCCTCGGTGTAACCGCGGATTTGCAGCGAACGCTTTTCACAATGTAAGAAGATTACGTTAAAAGTAAGTGTAATTAGAAAGATATAAAATATCGCATTATGGAGAAAGTACGCGTCTAACCGTTGGTAACCATGGAGACGGTGCCGCACCGTCATGTAGCCTAGCATGTATGAAAAAAAACTGGTTAGCATCTCGTCTTCTGTACGTTTTATAGGCTCCTCCGGTGTGAGGAGAAACGCTGTTTATGACATAGTGATATAAATCATGCGGTGTGAATTCAGGCACAGTCGGTAATTTGATCAACACATCAGGATTGAGGAGGTATGGGTCGGTTTCTAAGCTAGCTGTTTTCATCTTTTGTAAATGTGCCGTCTATGAGCCCCGACCAGGTGTGTTACGTTCAAAGACAATTTAGTTTGATTGAACAAGAAGAAGCCACGAATGAACTGGCAAAAACAACTTATGAAAACAATTTCAGTCTCTTTGCTCAATACTCCCGTCGCTCACTTGCGACGTCCATCATGGCGCCTGATTGCGTGACGTAGATGCAAAGGGTCAATATACAGTAGCTATGCAGTTTTAAGATTTCCCTTTTTAGAAATCTTTATTGAAAGCTTCTCAATGGGACTACACTCTCTGAGTTCTCTCAGCATTGTGTTGGTCCAGTTAGGAGAGCTGGGTTTTTAGGGGGATCGTCCTTTGTCTGCAGAGCTTTCCGGACGTTTTGCCAGAAAACTCCTGGATGTTTTTCAGCCTTAGACCAGCTTAAGTAGGTGCATTTCTTCAGCAGCTTTCTCATGCGGTGGTAAGGAGACAGATGCTGAGGAGGGATGTCCTCCAAAAACAACAGAATCAGCACGTCTTTCTTCTCGTCAAACAGGCGGAAACTGCCTCAGATGAAAGATGAAATGGGAATTAAATCTATGCAGAAATTCATATTCAACTCAAAATCCTCGTTTGTTGTCTGTCATAACAAGAAATGTAAATCTTGAACTAATGTTCTCATTTTTCAATCAGTGAGATCAAATAAGGTTTTATGTCATTAGTACCACTAGGAGTTCCTGATTCTGTAATTGATAGTTGGAAAGGTTTATATTGTTTTATGAAGCATCCATATTCTTATTTTCTCATTGAATAGAGATACCTGGCCATCTGGATCTCTCTGGAGCACCATTCGCTCTGCAGGTAGCTGCGGCTGATCACACAGATGGTTTTCCTGCTGCCATAAATGGCATCGGTGATGTTCTCTATGATGGGTTTACCTGTGGATACAACGTATATGGTGCATCAGAGTGTCTTTAAGAAACTTTACCAGGCAATGACATTAAAAGAGCAGCAAAACTTTCTGCTTTAATATTACACTATGAGCAGAGGTGGGCAGAGTACCCAAAGATTGTACTCAAGTAAGAGTAGCACTACTTCAACATATTATTGCTCAAATAAAAGTAAAGAGTAGCCTTCCAAGTAATTTGATCATATTATCAATCATTTAATATTTTAAAATGACACCATCAGTTGGACAAAAGTATAAAGTTATGTGGAAAATTTGATATTTTAAAGACCAAAATGACAATAATTCATATAGTTAGCAAAAAAAAAAAAAAAGCCAAATCAGGCAAAGTAAAGTTTCTTTCAATAAAAAAATATGAAACTTTAACAAAAACTGTAGGTCTGTGTCTGCTGAATTTTTGGCTAAAACATGTTTTTGATTCAGTGGGTATAAAATCCAGAAATTTTAAATGATTGATAATTTGATCAGTTACTCAGTACTTGAGTAGATATTTTACCAAATACCTTTTTACTCTTACTTAAGTAATTTCTTGGATGGCAACTTTTTACTTTAACTTGAGTAAAAATATGTTGAAGTATAGACAGACAATACAAGGAACGCTAAAAAATGACATTTTCTTTGAAAAAACAAAGAGAAACATAGTAAAATCCATCCTTTACCTGGTTGGAAGTCTCTGTGATCCAGACAGAGTCTCCATCCTTGTTCTTCCTCCAGCACAGGAAGCATTTCATGGTAAACCCAATCCTCATCTTGGGAGTTATAGGACACAAAGGCGTCAAACTGGTAGGAGTCTGCCTTCTTCCCTTTCCTGCTGTCATAGAGAAATGCCAGAAAGAGGTGGAACATGTAGATGAGATGCCACTTCAGGAAGTGGTAGACGAAGGATGTGAGGAGAGTGAGAACAACCAAACTAGAGCTGGAAACGAAGAAGAAAAAGTTGCCTTGGTCCCAACAGGACTGGATATCAAAGTCTAGCAACAAGGTTCCTTGTTTTTGTACCGGGAAGGAACAAACGTACTGATGAGCGTTTATAACCTGTGTTTCCTTGTTGCTCTTTACCCATGTGATAAAATCTGCATTTAAGCACTCGCAGGTGAATGGGTTGTTGCTCAGGTCCAAGTACGTTAAAGACGGGAGAGCCTGGTAGACTGATTCGTTGATCTGACTGATCTCGTTGTTGGAGAGTTTCAGATATCTGAGAGCAGAAAGATTGGCCTGCGTCAAGAAATCCAAAGACTTGATTTTGCATTTTGCAAGATCAAGAGTCTGCAGGTTTGGGATTGGTAGAAACATACCAGGTTTCAAGTTTGACAAATCTGTTTCTGCAAGTGTCAGACTTTTGAGCTGGGGATTAAAATGAAATGTTTCTGCAGGTGGGGCGTTTATGTAGATATTCAGGGCGCGGAAACTTTCCAAATGCTTCATAGACTGGAGGAGCTCAGTTGGCATGTCGAGCGGAAAGCCATAGTGATAGTCTTTGGAGATCATAGTGAGCGTTTTCATAGATTTTAAGGTAAAAAAGCTTTCATTAATGTTTGAATGATGGGTTTTTAAAATGCCATCATTGTACAAATACAATGTAATATGCTCTAAAAGTTGTAGTCCCGTGAAATTAGGTTCATAATCATATGGGAGACATACTGTAAGAGATTCCAGGTTGATTAACTCCTGAAACACTTCAGGATTTACTTTTCCAATTGAGTTTCTTGTCACATTCAAATATTTTAGTTTCTGTAAACCTTGAAAGTCACCTGATTCTAGAGATATGATAGAGTTATGGCTCATATCTAAGACCTCCAGCTTGAACAGAGTCTTTTTAAAGGTGTCTCCAACTGTCAAGATCAGATTGTTACTCAAACCTAAAACCTTCAGATCAGTGAGACTCTGCAAGACGCATCGCTTCAATTTGGTAATGCGATTGTTATTCAGGTAAAGCTCCATCAGACGGGTTGTGTTCAGAAAATCCTCACAGTTCAGTTCTGAAATTAGATTGTTGCCAACAAGCAAGATCTCCAGAGAAGATAGGTGTCTTACGTCAAACGGTACGTTGGTGAGCCGGTTGGTGCTCAGATTCAAGAACTGCAGCTGTTCTAATGATTGGAGTGAGCCTTTTGGTAGTTTACTAATGTAACTTTCTCTCAGGTAAAGCTGAGTAAGTTCAGAGCAAGGCTGAAATTTAAGAATGAAATTGGTCAGACGGTTAGACAAATCCAGTGTTTTTAGAGCTGGTAGTTTGCAGACAGTAGTCAATAATCCTTTCCTAATCCACTCATCTAAATGTTGTAATCTGAGATGGCTCAATGAGTAGAGACTCTTCAGGACTTTTTCCGTTTCTATAAATGACAACACAGCGTCTGCAATGTACAGCTTCACCACACGTTTCAGTAACGTTTTGTCTGTTATGTCCCATTTAAGGGTTGAATTTCCTTCACATCCAGACAGACTTATCATTTGGAGGAAAGGGAAGATTGGAGTTGTGATGCTGAATCTTTCCAGGTTTCGACCAGAAATGTCAATCTCTCTCAGACTGGAGAAGTTCAGAGAAAGCTCTTTGGTCTCGAATGATGAAAACTGGTTGCATCTTAGTTTGAGGGTCTGTATTTGTGGTAGCTGTAAAACGGGCTGGATCTCAACAATTTGTTGGAGGTCATTGTTGCCTAAATCTAGAGTTTGTAAACGGTACATGTGGCGAAAAGCAGAGCAGTGAATGAACTGAATGAAATTGCTGCTGAGGTTGAGGAGTGTGAGGTTGGACAGGCCATAAAACATGTCTCTGGTCAGGTGGTTGAGGTTGTTATGTTCCATGGAAAGTGTTTTAAGGAAGACCAAATCACTAAAAGACCGATCGTAGACACTGTCAATTTGATTGAATCCAAGATGGAGTCTTCTCAGCTGTGACATTTTGGAAAAGTCCTTTCTGGTGATTTTCTTCAGCCTGTTGTTGTTAAGTTGAACCGAAGCAGCATTTTTAGGAAAGTCGTCAGGGATTGTCTCGAGGTTCCTGTTTGCGCAGTCCAGAGAAACGTCAGCAGAGCGAGTCTCCTGATAAAGTATGGTGCAGTTTTTCAGTGAGTAAGCCAGTGATGGAGTAATGTGAAGAAGACAAAACGGTTCCAAAATGAAAAATAATAACAAGTGTCCCCTAGTGGCCATCCTTGGGAATTACAAGGAGCTTGTTCTTCAGGCCTGCAATAAGAAACAAAATATCATGTCTGCAAAATGTGATCATGATTTCATTTGCAATAGCAGGAAATTATTATAATTAACAGAAATAGTGTCTTGAAAATATGACAGTGTTAGAGCCACGCTAAGAAAAAAGAAAAAGTAAAAAATTAATATTACAAGAATAAATTGATGGGATTACAAGAATAAAGTCAAAACATTCTCATTTTATTCTAGTAATATGATTAAATTCTCAAAATATTATGATGTTATTCCTGTATTATTATGACTTTATTCTTGTATTACTGTGACTTCATTTTTGTAATACTATGTCTTTATTCTCGTTATTTCAACTTTATTCTTGTACAACTTTATTCTCATAATATTATGACTTTATTTGTGTAATGAAGTCACTTTATACAAATAAAGTTGCAATACTGTAACTTGATTCTCAAAATATTATGACTTTATTCTCATTTCATTTTTTATTTTATTTTTTATTAATATGTCCCTAGTACTCTGCATATAAAAACATCAGTCATTTAGAAAAAAATGACTTCAGTTTTATCAAAATGATAAATTTTATTGATCATGTCTGGCTTCTTTTCACTGACTAAAAATGGTGAGTTTTAGTCTTAAGGTTGATAAATATTTTAATCTGTTGATAAAATAATAAATGCACACTTGTCATTATTTTATTTATACATGGCATCAACATGATTGCTGCCTATTTTTTAAAATTAAATCAGAATAAGTGAGATTTCATGCCAAACTCTCTCTTGCAGAGTTTTTCTTGTAGCTGAATCAAATATTTGATGAAGAGTTACACTAAAATTAACGCTTTCATTCAAAAACTGAATGTTGTATTAAATAAAAGATGCATAAATGGTTCTGATACTCACAGTTTGACACCCGACGTTTGTCTTTCATGCCAGGTTGACCTTGGATAAGTTCCCTGTTTTATACCTGAAAGAGACAATGACCATCGCATTTGATTAAAACTGCTTCACCTTTTTAATACCCGCCAATTAACCCAAACAAAGCACTGCAGTGTATCTGGAACCTCAGTGAGGGAAGAGCTGTGATCAGTGGGTTCATCTGACTGGTAAAATCAGGAACTTCTTTGAAGATTAAAGATTCATTGTTTTTTCTGTCCTGTCGGCATTTGGCTGACATTTATTTCATCATATCAGAAGGAGAAGCAACATGTCAGAGCTTCAGATGGGAGTTTTACCAATATTTTAGCACAAAGAAAAAAAATTCAGTATCTGTTAAATATTTGTAAAAGATGCTTTGCATCAAATTTATGACATCAGAGTAACACAGTAAATGTTTTATTTGGTAAAATTTTTTCAATTAAATTACCACAGTTTGTGTTAAATTCGACACATTTACGTTGCTAATATTTTAACACAACTGATGTATTAAAATTATTTAATGACTGTGTAAAATAATTTAATTAAATAATTTTTTAACACAATAAATCTTGAATTATTAGCAAAGAAAATGTGTTGTTATGTATACACATTGATGTTGTTTTTGACACATTTTGTGTTGATATTAACGCATCCGTTTTAAGCGTGAATCCAGATTCTGTTCAGTACCCATCCTGGGTGTCAAACCCGAGGCCCGGGGGCCAAATCTGGCCCACCACAGCATCTTATGTGGCCCTGACAGTTGTGTGTCTTAATATTAGAGAAGTTTTTATCTTCTTACTGCCAAATCATTCCTTTAGTTTTTGTGATTCCACAACCATGAAAATTTACACAAATCCACAGATACTCGCATTTTTTCACACTGATGCATTAATGTTGGTTCATCGCACATTTTCTACAAAAAAATTGGAAAACGTTGGGTTTGAGTGACGCTAACTCCTGCCTGCAGGTGGCAGTACTTCATACCATAAGTGTAGATATTTCTAAATTTAAGCAACAATTTTTTATTATTTGTGATGGTCTGGGACTGGTGCATGACTCTAAATTTCTAAAATTTGGAAAATGTTTTACTGCTTACACTGTAAATAAAGCAGAAGGGCCACATTTTGTTTTACACATATTGTTTCACAAACTCATTTAGAGTTAATTTTCTCTTCTTTTTTCAACGATCAGGATTTCTCTTAGAAATCTGTCAGGACTGACAGAAACGTGTTTTGAATTTAAAACATTAAGATGCAAATTCTGGGAGCATCATTGTTCTCCCTGCGGTTTTCTGTTTATTGTATTAGTTCCTCTTCACATGAATGAGGTAAAAACTCAAACTTCCTACCTATCAATTTGTATAAAAAGAAAAAAAGATGAAATGCACATATTTACCCATCTTACTCCAAAATGAACTTTACCCTAAAGTAGACATCTGCTGCATTGAAAATGGGTGATTTGTTGTCTAACAACGTTTTGGGGATTAATACCATTTTAAATTTTTAGATGAACTAAGATTTGATTTAAGTTCATTGCGGCTTTGACTAAATTACAACAATAAGTGTCAATTTATAGAAGTTGGTGTTAAGTTGTCTGTCGCCAGGGTCAAACCTTCCCATTTTGAAATCCCACATTAAATAATATAAAAAAAACTATAAAAGCTACAAAAGACAGTAGAAATTGTTCACATTCTCTGTTTCTCTTTAATTTTCTTGTAAATGTGGAGCGAACTGTTCACATATTTACATTGCAGTAAATAAACCTGACACTAGAGGGCGCTGTTGAACCTTCAGGAGCAAGTAAAAGACAATATTTTCTATGCATTGTAATTTTATTTAAATTTAACAGCATTCCTTTCAAAATGAATTTTGTTTCATGAAAATGACTTTTTACAGAAGTGTACATTGTTGGCTGTGGTTTCTGTGAATTACTTGATAAATATCCATGACCTAAATCATTTATTAAAATGTACTAAAGACTGTTTATCTAAAGGAAGACAACAATAATAATAATTTTCTACCTTAGACAATCAAAATAATTGAAAAACACATAATTTCTGAAACTTAATGTAAGTAAAATATTAACATACTGACAAAATTCTTAACTAAGTGATATTGTGATAAAGCAAAAAATATTATTATAATTAACTGATATCCGGGGGAAAATAGTTTTGAATAACTACATATTTGTGACATTAAACTAAGTATTCTGTGTTGAATTAAAGATTGTCTGAAGATCCTTTATCAGAAAGACAAAGTAAACTTTTGCCATTTCCCAGTAGGAGTTTAGATTAAATCAGAAAGTTTTTTACTTGAATATTAATTTTAGCATGTGGCTTTTTCATGCAAAGCCTCCCCAAGCAAAGTGACTTTACTCTTTTCCTCTTTCTTGATTTTGTGCTGCAAACTTTTACAATAAGCTTCCATTTTGCTGCTTCTTTCAGCGTCCATCCGGTACCAGTTCAGCGACAGCGCCCCCTGCCTGCAGAGCTCTCTGGACGTTCTGCCAGAAAACTCCTGGATGTTCTGCAGCCTGGGGCCAGCTCAGGTAGGTGCGTTTCTTCACCAGCTTCCTCATGCGGTAATGTGGAGACAGATGATGAGCAGGAATCTCCTCCAGAAACAACAGAATCAGAACATCCTTCTTCTCATCAAACAGGCGAAAGCTGCAAGAAATCAGACAAAAACTGGAGACAATTAAGTTACTCACTCAACAGAGAACTTTATTCAGCTTTTATGCTTTTTTATAATGCAAGACCTGCAAACAAAATACATGCTACAGGTACTTTAAAATGCCATATTTAACCAAGTTATTACTATAAAATATAGAGCTTTTCAGCAGTTGTGAAAACGAGATCACCTGAGAAAATGACCCAAAAATCAAACAAAAAAAATGGCTAGAAAAATAAATTACTTCATGTATTGCTTCAGGTTTTTTGGTAAAGCATATTATATGTATATTTATTTATTGCTTTTTGCAGTAAATATTATCTTACGGTTTGCCACCATTCATTTTCATTTTATCTGATGTCCCTATAAATGTCTTTAATGTGTATTGCACAGTTTAGTTTGAGAAAAGTTTTAAGGTATTTACAGTGGAGATTAAATAATTCTCGGTTGAAGTGTTATCAGATTACATCTTCTTGCCTCGTTCTCTTAGTAAATAAAAACTTTGCTCAGTAGTCGTAACATGGCAACCGTTTCAGAAACAACATGCAATGCTTATGTTTTTTTTCTCAACCTGTCTGAATATTATATGAACACTTATCCCCACCTGGCCATTTGAAACTCGTTGGAGCACCATTCGCTCTGCAGGTAGCTGCGGCTGATCACACAGATGGTCTTCCTGCTGCCGTAAATGGCGTCAGTGATGTTCTCTATGATGGGTTTACCTGTGGACACAACAACTTCAGTAAACCAGCTGTCTTTTGAAGAGACACTCACCTAAAAAAGGGCTGTTTGTTTAAATATTAATTTAAAATGTTTTCAGTATTTTTTCAAGCTATGCAACTCTAAGAAAAATGTCAGTTTTAATTTTATTTAAACCATTTTATTTTAAATGAAAATTTACTTATTTGTTAAATGTCGTGATTGTATAATATGAAATAGATAACAAATGTTTTTTGTTTTTGTGTAGTGGAGTACAGAGCTCTCTTTACATGGGATTAACTCATACTTAATTTTCTGACAGCAAATTAGCTGCATACATCATACGATTCTACCTATATATTTTTATTATTATTTTCATTTTTTTATTGTTGTGTGTTATGCTGGGACAAACAAATTTCCCCCTTTTGAGGATCAATAAAGTATTATCTTGTCTGAACTTATTTTATGTTCGCAATGCATACACAAGGGTGATTTCTGACCAAGCTTTGAATTTCAGTAGTTAGCACAGATTTTTTTTTTCTGATTATCTATCTCATACTGTCATACATACTCCAGGTTTAAATCTTCTGCATTACGTCTCAGAGGTTTGTAACACAAACTGAAGAAGTACTGGTGATATGTTACCTGGTTGGAAGTCTGTGTGGTGCAGGACTGATATGTTACCTGGTTGGAAGTCTCTGTGGTGCAGGACTGATATGTTACCTGGTTGGAAGTATGTGTGGTGCAGGACTGATATGTTACCTGGTTGGAAGTATGTGTGGTGCAGGACTGATATGTTACCTGGTTGGAAGTATGTGTGGTGCAGGACTGATA
>NW_006800131.1:910707-924453 GCF_000485575.1 Poecilia formosa
GTTACCTGGTTGGAAGTCTCTGTGGTGCAGGACTGATATGTTACCTGGGTGGAAGTCTCTGTGGTGCAGGACTGATATGTTACCTGGTTGGAAGTCTCTGTGGTGCAGGCAGAGTCTCCATCCCTGCTCTCCCTCCAACACTGGAAGCATCTCTCTGTAAACCCAGCCCTCATCGCGGACGTTATAGGACACAAAGGCATCGAACTGATGACCATCGTTCTTCTTCTTCCGTTTGCTGTCGTAGAGAAAGGCCAGGAAGAGGTGGAATGCATAGACTAGATGCTGCCTTAGGAAGTGGTAAACCAAGGATGTGAGGAGAGTCAGAACGACTAAACAAGTGGTGGAAATGAAGCAGAGAAAGCTGCCGTTAAAGCAGGACTGTGTATGGAAATCTAGTAGCAAGGTTCCTTCTTTGCTGACAGGAAAGGAACATTTATATTGAGGAGCGTCTACTACCTGTGTCTGCTTGTTGGTCTTCACCCACTGGATGAAACCTGCGTTCGAGCAATCACAGGTGAACAGGTTGTAGCTCAGGTCCAAGTACGTTAGAGACGGCAGAGCTTCCCAAACAGACTCCTTGATCATAATAATTTTATTGTCTGTCAGTTTCAGATATTTGAGTGCAGAAAGGTTGGCCTGCAGCAAAAAGCCCATAGATCTCAGCATCGAGTTGGTGAGATCGAGTCTTTGCAGGTTTGGGATTGGTCGAAACAGTTCAGGTTTCAGATCGGACATGTCAGTGTTTGTTAATGTCAGGCTGCTGAGATGGGGGTTGAACTGGAATGTATCTACATCTGGAGCTTCCTCAAATACACCCACAGCTTCGAAAGCTTCCAGATGTCCCATAGCTTCAAGCATTTCCTTTAGGTTCTGCAGACGAAAGGGGAGGTCTGTGCAGCCAATCACTGTGAGAGATTTTAACAACTTCAAATCACTTAAGCCACCATGTTTGTTTGGATAAGGATTTTTAAAAGTAAATCCTTTTCCAAAGTAAACTGTAAGATTTTCCAAGCGCTGCAATCCTTGAAGTTTAGGTTTATACCCAAATGGGAATGAGACATTTAGGTCCACCAGGTTCCTCAATTCAGGAAATGTTTTAATTTTCATCAATGTTAAATCGTCACTTGCCATCTTTAAATGTCTTAGGGACTGTAAACCCTCGAAAGTATTTGAAAATAATTCATCTATATCGTTTTCACTCATGTCCAAGAACTCGAGCTTATGCAGGGCGACTTTAAATGTGTCTCCAAATGCTCTCAGCTTATTGTAACCCAGATCTAAATGCTTTAGCTCAGTAAGATGCTCTAAAACGCATCTCTCCAGACTTGGAATCTGGTTTGTGTTCAGATTAAGCTCCACGAGACGGGTTGTGTTCTCAAAATCCTCACAGCTCAACTTTGAGATATAATTGTTATCCAAGTGCAGGACCTTAAGGAAGGCGAGGCTCCTAATGTCGTGTGAAACTCTAGTGAGCTGGTTGTCACTCATATTTAGGACCTGCAGCATCTTCATCGATTGTATTGAGCCATTCGTCAGTTCATCTAAATTGGTTTCCTGCAGGTAAAGCTCTGTGAGCTGAGAGCAAGGAGCAAGTTTCAAAGTCATGTTGTTCATGTTGTTGTAGAACAAATCCAGCCGCCTCAGTGATTGAATTTTGCAGACAGCAGATAGCAGCCCTCTCTTTATCCACCTGACCACCATATTTATTTTGAAATGTCTCAATGAGATGAGATTCTGCATGACGTTTTGCACTCCTTTAAAGGAAAGTGCGTTCTCTTCAACATAAAACTGCGTTATGTTCTCTAGTAACGTTTTGTCAGATATGTCCCATTTTAGTTTGGTTGGTGTTGAACATGTTGACAGTTCTACCACCTGAAGGTGAGGGAAGATGGGTGTTGTGATGCTGAACTTTCTCAGGGAGCCACCAGAAATAAACAGCTGCTGTAAACTTGAGGATTTGTTCAGCAGGAAGTTTTTGCTCTCAAAAGACGACAGCTCGTTACATCTGAGGCTGAGCGTCTGTATCTGTGGTAGCTGAAAGATGGGCTGAATTTCGTCAGTGGTTTTTAGCGCATTATAATCCAAGTTCAAAACTTTTAAGCTTGTCAGGAACCGAAAGGCAGATGTATGGATGAAATAAATACCACTAGAGCTTAAATCAAGCGTGGTGAGATTCGACAGACCCTGGAACATGTTTGCAGTCAGGGCGGAGAGGTCGTTGTTTCTCATCACAAGTGTTTCCAATGAAACCAAATCATTGAAACATCCATCATCCACAGAAGTGATGCCACTTTTTCTCAGACCCAGATATCTCAGCCTAGACATGCCCCGGAAATCTTCTTTAATTTTCTGAATGCTGTTGCCCCTGAGCTCAATTGAAACGGCCTCTTTGGGAATGTCGTCAGGGACGGAAACAAGGTCCCTGTTCGCACAGTCCACAGAAACACCTGCGGACGGGTTGTCCTCATAAAGTATTGAACAGTTTTTCAGTGAATAGGTCAGAGAGGGGTTAATATGAAGGAGGAAACAGAAAAGTCTCAGGATGAAATTTAAAAGCAAAGCCATGCTTGTTCAGTTTGTTACGTAGATCATCTGTGGAGCACAATAAGCAATACATTTGTCATTAATAATTGCAGCAATTGCAACATTTTCAGCTGGTGCGGTTCTCTTTCACAGTGCAAACGAACCAAACTAATTGAAAAAACTGTTTCCCTCCTCGCCTGTGGTGGCGCTGCACCACAAGCCGCTGAAGGAAACAAGATGCAATCCTCTGGAGACGACACTGAATGCATCTTCCTCCTTTACAAAATGTAAACAAAAATGGAGATTTTAGCGGTTGTAGGATCTATTTTTTTTATCTTTGGTGAAAGACTAACAGTCATTTCTCCATCTAACATGTTTGTTTTGGATGTATTTACCCAGAATGCCCTGCGCTACAGCCTGCTTCCTGCTTTTGGAGCGGTCTCCGGCCCGCTTGTGTCCACATATGCCTTCGAACCGAGACTTAGATTTTTAGGCGGACCAGAGATTTATTTTTTTTCTGTTGTCCGCATAAAAGTTTGATTGTGCAATCTAACAAACGAGACTTTCTCTTTTTTTTAATCCATTTTATCACATTTTTATAACATATTTATTTACTAATGCCGACAAAATAGTAAAAATACAAAACAAATTAATCCTGAAATACAAATTATATTGTTTTTTTTTAAAACATCATTAATTGGATTTTATCATGAGAACCATTTGTCAAAACTAACTGTATATCACAATAAATTTGCCTAAGAACCAGACTTTATAGGCAGAGAACTGGGCTGATGTGAATCCACCTGGATTAATCTAGAGAAATTTTATTTAATTTTAGAAATTAGAATAAAAACAATAAAACAGAAATACAATTTTTCTGTTAGACTCTATAAGAGCTCCTGTTTTCCTGTCTCTAAACTCTCATTGTGAAGCTCGTCTAGTCATTTACAGACGTTAACAAAGCCATGAGGTTAAAAATGTTTTAATTTTATGGTTAATTTTATGAGTTTAAGAGGCTGGTTTCTCACCGTGTTTAAAGATTTCATGACATGTGTCCAAAATAAACATCTGATCTTTGTTTCCTACTAACGGTAAATATCTTTCATTGTTCAGAGTTCATAATGATACATTGATCCTGCACACCACATTCAGTCTATTTGACTTCACGAGTTCACATTGACAGTGTTTCATTTATATCTAAACAGCAAACTTTAATTTAATTTAAAGGTAAATGTTTCCTTTTCTTGAAAAAATGGAAAGTTAATGAAACTTTTTTTTCATATTTGTCAGTTGTTCAGCGATTAATAAATGTAATTGATACTCACTGATTGTCGTCACATCTTCATGTTCAATTTCTGGAGCTAAAATAGAGAAATGAGGACTGAAAGGGGTGGTCAGCTATCTCTCTTGAGACTTCCTTAAATTAAAAAGGAAAACAGAAGGCATGTGATGCATTTTGGCTTCATTAAAATGTTTAAAACGCTGAAGGTGTCCAAATAGCATCAAGCCATGTTGTTATAATTAATTTGAATGATTTGTCATCATGAATTAAGTACAGATTTAAATATAGATGATTTTACAAATACTGCAGATTTCTTTGAAAATTATATCTGGAAGGATTTATCATGCTGTACGTTATTAGAGGTCAAACTACAGATATTTAAAATGTCTTTAGGATAAGTTGAGGTGAGGTTTAGTGGTAACATGCACCGACAAAACAATCCCCATCTGGATTTTGACCTTTTCCTTATTGTGTGTTGCTTTAGTTCCTTGTTTCAGATGCACTGCTGTCCTTTCACAAGGAAGTTTACTGAAGTGAAAGGGGAGGGAGGCAATAAAACAGAATAAATAGAGTACAAAGTGTGGCCAGAGGAGGTAAACGTGTGGTACTTCTGTGAGGAAGTCACTTCACCAAGCACAAAAATTGGACAAAAGATATGTTGGAAGCTTTTAATCATTAAAACACAATTTCTGTGTTTTTAATTGCATGGATTTAATTATTCACACATTAAATTAAATAATAAATCCAAGTCAATTTATTAAGTTGGTATGTTAAATAAATGTAAATAAAGTAAGTTAGACACACTTAATTCAATTACATTAACTTTCTTTTAACGCTTTTTCAGTGTGGGGAGGTGTTTCTTTTTTACTCAAGTAAAAGTAAAAAGTAGCCATCCAAAAAACATTTGCGAGTAAAAGTAAAGAAATATTTGGTAAAAAGTCTACTGAAGAACTGAGTATCTGATCAAATTGTCAATCATTTAATATTTAAAAATTACATACTCTTTACATTGGAGCAAAAATATAAAGTTAAGGGGAATTTTTTGTATTTTAAAGACGTAAATCACAATAATTAATATAAGTAACAAAAAATATCCAAATCCTATATCCAAATGAAAGCACTATTTTCAGGTTATATGTTTAAAGATAGAGGCATATGAACAGGCATATAGAAATGGATTATTTTAAAAAAAGATAATTATAAGGAGAATAGAAATTTATTGTAAACATATAAACATTTAATTTATAACAGAAATGTGAATTGAAATTAATTTTGAATACAAATTTGAAATTAAAAGCTCTAAAGCGGGGCTTCATCAAACCAGAACACGCTGCTTCCCGTCTCATCATTTCTCCTGGACTTGTTTGGCATGGATCAAATTGTATTCTTGGGGAAAAAAACCTCATGCAAACTTTGAAACATGAAGGTGACGGTATTGGTTTTTATTTTGGGGATAATCTTTGCTGCTGCAGGACCTGGCCAGCTCACCATCTTAGAATCCACCATGTTTATCAAAAGGTTATTGAGGAACATGTCCGATAAATAAATAAAACCTAAAGGGGAACTGGATGGTGCAACATGATGATGGAATGTATCTAACCACCAAAATAAAGATCTGGTTCCGGTTCTCAGTTACAGAACTCAGTGAGCACTAGAGAAATACAGGAAAAAGAGAATGGTTTTATAAAAAGAAAAGGAATGAGACCGTGACTAACGGAGCATAAAGCATGAGCATTTCAGGAACACCAGTGAAGCGAAACCAAATCTTTAAAAAAGAGAAAGGGCAAGATACAGTCAACTTAACTAAAGTCATAGACCATAACACAAATAATTAGTAATAAAACTTTATGGTAAGTTAAAGCCTCTTCATCAAAGCAACTGATAAAAAGTAAAGAATCAATGCATGTAAAAATAAGTGACTAAATTAATACCTAAAGAACCAAAAGAGCAAAATAAAAAGAGAAAAACAACAAACATATTTAAAACGTTATTACGTGTTGTTTACTATTTTAGTTTATTTTATCTTGTCACAATAAATGAAGTAAACGTAGCTTGATAATTTAATATTTTTCTTGGGCTATGGTCTGCAGGGCAATATTTCATTTTCAGTATTTTTAGTTTCCTTTTCAGCAGCAGATTCAATTTATTTGTTTTTACTTTTCTCTTCCAAACCAGTAAACAGAAACCAGAGCATTTGGCTGCTGTTTTTACTGTTTCCAAACATGTATAAAACTGATGCTAAAACTCACTTGTATTACCAACCATGATTTAAAAGTGGTGTTACTTACCTTATTATAATGAGTAATTACTTAACGAGCTTAATTATTTGCCTTAAAATTAAGCTAATAAAATGGCAACTGGTAAATCTGTTTAGTGCAAACTGTTTAAAGTGAAACAAACCTGTAAAATGAGTAAAAAGTGACGGATATGAACTTCATGTTTGGTTCTGCTTTCTCTGCTCCACTCTGCTGCGACAGGAAGCAAAAAAGAGGAACAATAAGGCCTGTTCCTAAAACAGCAACAAGCAATGCATCATTCACAAGGGGAATAAAGGGTGTTTTCCCATTTATGCATATTTGGAGGACAGAAAATAGCAACGTAATGAGAGAGTAATAATAATAACAGTTATCACTGTTTTTATTACATTCATAACATAGTTATAATCTTAAAGACATTCAGTTCTCAACCTTTCCATTCAGCAACCTGTTTTGCATAAATGAGGCACCATTTTTGCAAAACATAAATGGTTTATGTTTTGCATTTATAAAACATAAACATGCATGTTTTGCAAGAGCATTTATTTAATTTCTCAAGATTATGTATTGTGGCTCAACGTTAAGATTAATCAACACTTTTTCTGAACTATTTTTTTTCTTAGCACTGTAAGCTGCTAAAAATTTACAGTTAAATTTTTTTTACAAGTTACTTTCAGTTTACAATTATTTACATTTTGTTGTGAATGTATTATTAATATATACTGCTTTGTTTATGTGATATTTGTATTTTATGTTTTTAATGTTCTTTAAAAATTTCAGTAAACATTTAAGTAATAAAAGACAAAAAAAGTTACTTGACTTTTTATAGTTTTACATTATTCACCATTTGGATCTTTTTCATCTGAGTTACTATTTTCAACATCCTGCAGGTCCGTCCAGCAGCAGGTCGATGTTTTCAGTGAGAGCGCCCCCTGCCTGCAGAGCTCTCTGGACGTTCTGCCAGAAAACTCCTGGATGTTGTGCAGCCTGGGGCCAGCTCAGGTAGGTGCGCTTCTTCACCAGCTTCCTCATGCGGTAATATGGAGACAGGTGACGAGCAGGAATCTCCTCCAGAAACAGCAGAATCAGAACATCCTTCTGCTCATCAAACAGGCGAAAGCTGCAAAATGTAAAAAAAGAAGTAAAAATTAAATAATAATTCACACTTTATTTAAATGGTTTTATCATGGCAAGTAGTTTCAATCTATAGTTTCTTTCTGTGTTTGCAGTAACATTATAGCTGCTGTGATTTGCAGCCACATACTCTCTAATAACACTGAAAATACATTTATTCTCATGTACAGGTGCATTTTAATTACTCATGTTACCATGGAAACTGTTATTGCTTTGATTGGAGCAAACAAATACCCACAGCGTTGTCTCACATCATAAATCATAAGATAATTTTTGATACAAAAGTATTTTATTGCTATACTATGTTGAGCTAAAAGTTCAGGTTTATATTATAGTTACTTTATCTATATAGTTATTGATCTTTATTTAGTTTCCTCCAGTCAGTACTTTACAATAAAACATGATGTAAGTCGATTAAACTATAATTAAGATGATGTAGAAAGGATATAAAAAATGTAATTATTTCATAATTTAAAAACTAAATGCCAAATGCATTTTAAATAAGCTTACTTACAAAACTCTGACCCTCTTAGTATTCAAAACGCAGGCATCTTCATTCAGGTTGTTAAATATTTTACTACTCAAGTGGTTTTATTTGGTTGTCCAGCTGTCATTGGTACAATCTTCAAGGAAGTTTTAGGTTTATTGCTAAAGTAGGTGATGCTGTATCAAGAAGGTTAAGTGGAAGAAAAAACAATGTGACAGGAACTGTTATAATCACACTTTGTGTCTAGTTATCACTTTACAATAATATCTTAATTTATTGAGATGCACATCTCCAGAATAGAACAACAGCAGCAAATCCAAAAAGACTGAAATATTTTCATTTTAATTCTCAAATCTGATGATGAGAGTACAAAGAAAACTATACTCTGTTTGACATTTTTAAAAGGAATTTATTAAAAACAGCGCCCCCACCTGGCCATCTGGATCTCTCTGGAGCACCATTCGCTCTGCAGGTAGCTGCGGCTGATCACACAGATGGTCTTCCTGCTGCCGTAAATGGCATCGGTGATGTTCTCTATGATGGGTTTACCTGAGGACACAACAAATGCAGGACTTTAGATATTTAATGGTTCTGACCAACTCAAACTACTAAAAACATAAAAAGAGTGTCTGTCAAGACAAAGTCTTTAGAAGATGGCACCTTCTGTTAAAATTAAATGCAGTCTTTACAATAAAGCAGCTTTGCTAAAATAGTAAAACATGAGTTATTTTATTCTGAATACAACTTTGAATATGATTTGAAATTTGAACAGAAGTCACATGTGCCTAAAAAAAGCACCCCCCATCTTATCTTATAGTTTCCTCTTAATGCAAAATTCAGTGTGGTTTTAACAAGCTTTAAAAATACTCACCTTTCAAAAGATGGCTGACTTGAAAAAGACTGTGAAGCATGAGAAACAAAATAAGTTGCATGTCAGTTTGCTGCTGTTGCATCTGAATTTCCTCACTGTGGAACAGTTAAGAACATTTTTAGTTATATTTTTAAAGTTTAATTTGAGATTTCACACTACATACTACAGCAAACCAGAAAAATATTTTATCTAAAATAATAATCTCGCATGCAGATGTGTCATTCTTTTACTGGGGGCTACAGCTACAGACGTGAAATGTAAAAAAAGAAAAATTAAAAAAACATTAAAACAAATAAAGGCATTCCACAGAGTTTAGTTTCAGGTCCCACTCCAATTTCCATCTACATAACAAACTAAATTCTAGTTTCTATAGTTTCTCCATTTATCTTTACACTAATTATACATTTCTATACTCCACTGGCCTCTCCCTAAATATAATTGTTGAAAGATTGTATCTTAATTTAGACTAAATGGCATCTAGCGCTAAACATCAAAGTCATGTTGTTCAGTCAAAAAGGCTGTGTGCCATCAAAGCCCCCATGTGTTTCCACCTTTGATGAAATCCATCCATGCCAGGAGTTTAAAGGTGACCTACATTAGATCCTAAATATCATCACAGTATTTGATATTTGTATTGCAACGACAACAAAAATCGGCCTCATTTATACACCTGTTATTTTCATTATTGCTACTCGACTGTTAAATAGTGTGCAGAAGTTACATCAAACTATTTTTATCGATGCTCTCTTCAAACCAAGATTAGTCACTTAATTTTTGTGTCAGCTACAATAATGTGACCTTCCCAAAAGGGTTCATAACAGGGAAAGAAACAAGGACTGGATTGTTGCGTAACAATTGATCACCAGCCATAATGATAGGCTAGCTAGCTAGGCTAGAGAAGACCAGTCTCGGTGTTTCTGATCAGGATTGGAAACTATATTTACAGTTGTAGGTATACGATCAAATCTAATTGACACCTCGAAGGGGATGTGATGGACACATCGTATAAAATATTAATGTGTAACATAACAGCATGAGCATCAGCTGTAGTGATGCAATGCTCCAACCAGGACATGGTGTGCCAACCTTCATATACATGTTTAACTTTCCCCTGGTAAAAGCTGTGTGATGGATAACAATAAATAATGTCTGTACCAAAAGTCAAAGGTTAGGCTTATAGCTAGGAAGCTTCTCGACCTTTCCTGAAGGCAGTCATTAAATCATAACAGTACAAGTGTAAACATATAAAAACTTTGTCAAAAATTATAGGAAGGATTTGATTATTGTAATGTCAAAAAAGTTTTATTAAATGTGAGTAAGAAGAATTTAAATAATTTGCAGAATGTTACTTTTTGTAAACAAGAAAATAAAAACAGAAGATATTTTCTCATAAATTCCCACCCTTGGACATTTTTTATCGTGATGTACAACAGCAACAACAAAAAAACCTCCCAGATATTTCTGGAGCAGAGACTATTTGTGTAATAATTTGCTTACTGTAGGGTACAGTCCACAAAAAAATCCTGCAAAACAAAATATGAAGGGCGAGCACTAGATGGCGCTTTTGGTCTATCATGGCAGAAACAGAAAAGGAACAAATCATCAAAATTCTGGGATCTCAACCTTCAGAGTCAACAAAGGGTCATCCTGTTACTGTTGGTGTTAAACCATAATGTAACTTTAACAATCTCATATCCAAAGGATGTAATAATTTTATAGCAGGTTATTAAAACAGTTTCATATAAATGAACTAAGTTGTTTTATGATTCATTAGAAACGTTTATTGAATACCCTGTAAAGGTCAATTCAAATTACAATGACTTGATAAACATCCTGAAGGGCAACACAGTATAGACAGTAAAACAAAATACACAAATGATAAAACTTTTAAGAAAACTGAAATATATAAAGAACAAAAGGTTAAATAAACAGATAACATGTTAATAACTAAAATAAGTAGTTATTAGCATATTTATTTATTATATATTTATTAAATATGTACTCATATTTAATAAACTAGAATTATTTTTCTATATTGTAATTACAGACGTTGTTTTCAAACCTTTATTTCTGGTAATTATATTTTTTTTAACATGCAACTCATGAAAACAAGATATTAAAGATTAGAATATTACATCAGTCATGAAAGGAGAAATGTGGGTTTAACAAAAAATGTTTGCCTGCTCAAATGTTGTTTTCAAACAAATCTCATCTTAATTTATTGATTATATAAATCTGTAATAGTAAATTGGAAGATGATTCAGCTCAGTGAGTTTAAAGCTGTTAAAGTTTTTACTGTCCTGTTGGACCAATCAGCAGGTTGGTGTTTTCAGCGACAGCGCCCCCTGCCTGCAGAGCTCTCTGGACGTTCTCCCTGAAAACCCCGGATGTTGTGCAGCCTGAGGCCAGCTCAGGTCGGTGCGCTTCTTCACCAGCTTCCTCATGCGGTAATATGGAGACAGATGATGAGCAGGAATGTTTTCTAAAAACACCAGGATCAGAACATCCTTCTTCTCATCAAACAGGCGAAAGCTAAAACATTTCATTTTACAGAGAAATTGTATTAGAATAATAGCAATGTTTTAGGTTTGTTCAAAAAGGTTAGCTTATCAAAATGACAACATTTTCAAGTCTGCTGTAAGTTGATTACAGTAGATTATGAAGTCATAGATTTCTTGGATTGCTGAGGTACCAACAATGTTAATGTTGGCACCTTTTATCTCTCTTAGCTTGGAGTCCTTCTCATGGGGCATGATGACCAAATACCAAGAGAGCGGCATATAACTTAACGAGTACAAGTCCCTCTGGTACATTTGGTGAAGAAAGTCAAACCAATAAAATGATTATTAGTATCCAGCAAGGACGGACTGGCCATCAGGAGTATCGGGATTGTTCCCAGTGGGCTGGTGCGGCCAAAAAAATAAAATAAAATAAATAAATAAACAAATTATTCAACTCCATGCCAGCTGATGGCACTAGTGCATCAATTTGTTGTTTGCCAACTACCAATAAACACCAGAGAAGGAGAAGAGGAATCAGAAGTTCAAAAATGGAGAAGAAACACAGGAAGAGCGCAACATTTGAGAAAAGACAAAAGAGAAGAGAATGCTGCCAAATGTCAGAAACCGAGAAAAACATTTTCTGCTGACGCATCGTCCGACTGCAGTTTTCACATCTATGCCTGGAGGACAACATGACTATTAGGTAATATGATGACAACATTTTTCTGGCTTACTAACCTTTAGCCAATGTATCTGGGGTAGTTTGACCGTAAAAGCATCAGTTACACCAAATATTGTCTCAGGTCACCTTATAAAAAAGTAGCATTAATAAAACAATTGTTCTTAGCCACGTATCCCTGGTGCTGTTTTTCATTTAGGTAAAGTGAACCACCTGATCTTATTGTCAAGGTAAATGCATTTTTCTGCTCAGTCAACTTAATTAATCATTGGCTAATTTGTCACCTGGAAAAAACACACACATGTACATTTGAAAGGCTTAATGTAAAAGTTTACAGTATTAAAAACCGGAAGTTACAAGGTCAGTGGTGCTGTGGGCCGACCTCAAATGGAAATTTTACAACTTATACTATTCCATAATCTAATACTTATTTTCATTTTAGTTTATTTTTATTCAATTAATTCTTATTTTTTCAGATAAACAACATATTTTATATTTTTCCACTAAGATCCAGGTCCGTGCATTATCTGACAAGCTCCATTAATGCTAAAGACTAAATTTGTCCAAGCATCAAATCTCACAGGATTTCTGCTCTGTGACACGCCAAGTCAACTTTCCACTTTCTGCTGCCAATTTCATTTTTTTTCTGCTTAAAAAGACTTAAAAGCAACAGTCGACCGGCACCAGGCCATCTGGATCTCTCTGGAGCACCATTCGCTCTGCAGGTAGCGGCGGCTGATCACACAGATGGTCTTCCTGCTGCCATAAATAGCATCAGTGATGTTCTCCATTATGGGTTTACCTGTACACAAAACATATGCGTTTTATTAATTCTGACACTGCTTTGAAAAGTGTTATTTTATGTTATCCCAAGCATTATGCTGTCACCACCACTTTCCTTGTGAAGAAAATTAAATATTGTTTTTAACTGACTTCCTTTCAGTAACGGGTTTTTTCTTGGTTCCTGTCCAATACGGTTAGATTTCTGGCATCAATAACCAGCAGTTATGTTAAAAGATCCTGCGACTCGATCTGTGGATTTCTGCAGCTCTTCCAGAGTTACCATGGCCTTCTTGGTTGCTTCTCTGATCAGTGCTCTCCTTGTCAAACCTGTAAATTTAGGTGAATGCAATGTAACGTAGGTGGAATTCAGTCCATCGTATTTCTGCAGATGATGAACTGAATTCTGTGAAATGTTCAGATCTAGTGTACTATTTTACGTCCTAACTTCCCCACAACTACATCGCTGCCTGTCTGCTGTGTTTTTGTATTAATGACTGCGCTCAACTTACCTTCACTAACAAGCCTATTTAGTTACACGAGATTTTATTTTAAGAATAATAGTAAACAAGGCCACATACAAATGTATGCNGCTCAACTTACCTTCACTAACAAGCCTATTTAGTTACACGAGATTTTATTTTAAGAATAATAGTAAACAAGGCCACATACAAATGTATGCTACTCTTTAAAGAGTTTCGCTTGTAGAAATTCTGAACTCCTATAGGTGAGGAAAGATGGGTGTTGTCATGCTGAAAAAATGTAGGCAACCACTTGAAATGTCCAACTCCTTGAGGTTTGAAAACAGATTCAGCGGTAGGTCTATAGTCTCAAAATTCCTGCAATAAGGCTGAGCCTACTTATTTTTGGTAGCTGTAGGATGGGCAGGCTGTCAGTGACCTTTTGTATATTATTTGTACTTAAATCTAAAACTTCCAAGTTGATTAGGAAACTAAAGTCTCATCACTTTCAAGCCTAGTGATGAGGCTCGAAATCTGTGTGAGGTGAAGGACTCAGACCTGAACCTTCAAAGACATATAAAGATAATTGCAAAGTCAGTCTTCTGTCACCCGAAAATTTTTAAAATAACCCAAACCAAATCCAGCAAGATCTTGAAAAACTCATCCATACGTTTAGGGCTGAAACGATTCCTCGAATGATTCGAGTACCTCGATTACTAAAATTCCTCGATTACAACAGCCCTACATACGTTTATCTTTAGTGGCATTGATTA
>NW_006800131.1:925305-934155 GCF_000485575.1 Poecilia formosa
GATTACTCGATTAATCGTAAGAATAATCGATAGATTACTCGATTACTAAAATATTCGTTTACAACAGCCCTACATACGTTTATCTTTAGTGGCATTGATTACTGCAAAAACAAAAAATCAATCCTCCAGTTGCAGCAGATCCAAAACAAAATGTTCTGACTAAAACCAGGAAGATGGAGCACATCAACCCACTTCCAAAGTCTCTACACTGGCTCAGAGAATAGACTTTAAAATACTGTTGTTAGTTTATAAGTCACTGAATGGCCTAGCACCACAACACATTAAAGATCTGTTGTTGTATCAACCTTCCAGACCTCTCAGGTCTTCCGGTTCTGGTTCTGCTCTGCATCCCCAGAACAAGAACCAAACACGGAGAAGCAGCATTCAGCTTCTATGCACCATGAATCTGGAACAAACTTTAGTAAAACTGCAAAACAGCCGAAACACTGAGTTCAATTATAACTAAAGACATACCAGTTTAGACTTGCCTTTAATTCATAAAACATATTTGACGTATATTTACTTGATGATTTTGATGACGGCTCTTGACAAACATGTTTATTGCTTGTTTCATAATTGGTTACTGTATTATGTTTTTAGTCTATAAAGCAATGTGAACTTCCCTGTTGTTTAAATGCTTTATGCAAATAAACATGACTTGCCTTGACTTAAATACTGCAGTCTTCCAGTAAGCAGTAACTGTTGGTTGGTTTGTTTATTATGTGAGACAAAATAACACCAGTAACTTAAAAATCAGAATAAGAACATATGTAATTGTAATAAGAAAAGGAAAATGTAATCAGATGTAGTGCAATCCAGTGTTCTGACATTTATTTTTTATATGGTGACAACCCCTGGTTATTGAGTATACACTTAAACCGCTCAGTTATTTTCATAAGTTACCACTAAATGGCTTTGTCTTATTTTACTTATGTGATTTTGAACTTTGTGCAGCTAGAGTCTAAGTTTGGATGTGTAAATGAGGTGACCTAGCAAAGCTTAAAACATCCACATTAACAGAAAGGTGCATGAGAATGTGGCTGGTAGTTGGACTTCTTTATTTTGCAACAATGGTGTTAAGAATTCGCGTAGAGAAAGTTCTGTTTGTGAGAATGTTCTGTAAAACCTCAGGTTTGCATATTTGAAAAGGTTGGACTTCTGTTCTCGTAAATACTCCTGTGATTGTTCTGGTATTTAGTGAAGATACTTCAAGCCCTTTGGTAGAGCTGATGCACACAGACTTACTGAATATTCCTCAACATTCCTTAAACTTTTGTTCTGAAGTTAACATGAAATGAGAAGTAGGCAGGTTGTGTTAAAAAATGTCTCGCTAGTATGAACTGACTTCCAGCAATCCTCCAGAGAACCAATAGTCCTTCAGATGCCAACATTAAAGCTGGGTGTGTTTGGTTGTACACCGATGCTTTAGGTTTTAAAACCTATAAGAAATACTTAAATGTTTAGATGAGGGAGCCAGAATTTGTTGAGATCTCTGTGAAGAGTCCTTATGTCGCTCGCTTGTAAACAGCTTGAAAAGTTGCTACGAAAAATGCTAGAAATGCAAAACTGGAAGAATAGGGGATCCTTGAATTCATCAGGACTGCGCCACTTGAGATATACAAGTGCTGCTCGAAAATAAAAAAAAAGATCTTCAGTTCTGTGTGAAAGTTTCCACAGTCACTCCACAGACACTCAACACTCGAGTGAGCAGAGAAAGGCTGATTTCAGATGCAGAAAAAGGCCGCACATGCTCTTTGTACCACTCTTTCTTTAAAATCAAAACATGGAGATTCACTCGCAGTTTTTAGATTATTTACAGTTGGTTTAAATAACTGAAAAGAAACTAGATAAAGTCATTTCACAACAATGTTTTTTAATTCTGTGACTTCTCTCAGCGTCCTGTTGGTCCCATCAGCATGTTTCAGGAGCGTCTCCTGCCTGCAGAGCTCTCTGGACGTTCTGCCAGAAAACTCCTGGATGCTGTACGGACCAGCGCAGGTAGGTGCGCCTCTTCAGCAGCTTCCTCATACGGTAATGTGGAGACAGGTGGTGAGCGGAGAGCTCCTCCAAAAACAGCAGAATCAGCACATCCTCCTGCTCGTCAAACAGACGAAAGCTGCAAAATAAAAAACAAAAAAAATAACTAAGAGTTGACAAAAGCAAATTAAAAACTTTAAATATTTTTTTTCCTGCATCAAACTATCATATTTGGTTGAGAATGAGTTTGGTCCAGATGAATGAGCATAGTGACACTTTCAGGATCATCGATGAAGGATCAATAAAAGGATTTTCCCCATCTTTATTTAAAAAAAAAGAATATAATAACAGAGTTGAGCCCCACCTGGCCATCTGGATCTCTCTGGAGCACCATTCGCTCTGCAGGTAGCTGCGGCTGATCACACAGATGGTCTTCCTGCTGCCATAGATGGCATCAGTGATGTTCTCTATGATGGGTTTACCTGTGAATGTGATAGGCGTGCTTATTTTATTCTACAAACTTGAAAAATGAACTCCAACATATATTTTTTCCCAAAGCGTTCTATTCACTGAAAAAGTTTCCATGTTTACAGACTGAACTCCCAATAGAGTTGCCTTGAGACCAGTTGTAATTGTCTCTGTTCTGTTATCTTATTTTGAAATATGTGCTTTTATTTTGACACGGTAACACCAGAAATAGTTTGTTTTTCTCCACAGAGATAGAATACAAACACTTGCTACTAAGCTAGTTGTTTCTATGCTGCTATTCCTTGCTTTATTCTAAAGCTATTTGGATGCTACTCTTAAGACACTTTTGTCTAACAATATGGGTATTGATGATTTTGTTATCTTCAGCACTATATAATTGTAGAACTATATGATGGCCATTGAAGATTGTAGAAAAAGGAATAAATTTCTACCACACAAAAATCTTGGTTATTTTTGAATTTCAAAAGTCAAAATGTTTCACTTTTGAAATTTTGCAATTTACATGTTTTTAAATATAAGAGATACATCTCAACATTTCTAGATTCTTCTGCCTCATTTTCAGTGTTAGAAATTCAGAAATTTGCAAAATGTTTATAGGAAACTTCTGAGATTAATCATGAAATTTCTATGTTCTTCTAGCACATTTTCAACTTTTAAAATTCAGAAATTTCCTATTTTTTTCTAGAAATTTTCTGAGATTAATCTAAAAAATTTCAGATTTTTTTTTGTGTGGAAATTTACTGCTCTTCTTTTTCTCTACCTGCAATGGCTCTAATGCCCTGTCGGGATTTTTACTAATGTACCAATCTGTGTTGTTCATATTTGTGCACTTTAGTTCTATGATGAGCAGTTCTCGGGTCGCCCTTTGGGTCTGAACTGTGTTTCAGTTCTCTGTTTAAACCCCAAGAGAGACAAACTGTTGGGTTCATCTTCACACATCAGCTTTAAATACTCAGAAGACAAAAATAAGCGCCGTTACTCTGAAGTTTCCAGTAATTCAAAAGCTCACTGACTGATGTGCAACCTGGAAACTGAGACCACTTTTAGTCGATAAAATTACAAGTATTTACTTTAGCTCTTTGACCCTTTAAATAATTAGCATTCTTATTGTGCATGTTATATTAAAAGTAATAATAACACTAATCTGTAATAATTGCAAAGGCAAACTTAATCATCTTGAAAATGGGTGGATTTTAAATATAATAAACAATAATCGTGCACAAAGGCACACTTGTTTAACTGTAGCTTTCAGTCCAGGGTGACAATTATGACTTCCTGACAGCCTCACCATCTTAGAAACAAAACTTGTGACAAGTCAGTGCAAATTTATTTGTAAGGTGTGATTTGTAATGTACTTTACAATAAAAATAAAAAAAAAGAGAAATACATATGAAAAGGTGACATTTAAGCATTCTATTAAAAAACACTTTAAAGGATCAATTTAAACCAAATTATTCAGAGATGTCTGAAATATATTCATGGAAAGTTGTGGTCAAAGGTAATGTTTTTATTCTGCCCAATAGATTTTTAGTTTTACAGCTTTTGCATTTCGAAAGTTTTCAAGACGTTTGTTGCAAACATAAAAACAAAATGCTGCCTCTTCTTCCACTTCTGGTATTAACACAATGACTGACAAGAAATGATGTCAAGTGTCGATAGTAGACTTTACCAAAAGGGTGCAAAAAAGGAGGACAAAAAAAGCCTCAAACTCTGTAATTTATGACTGGACATATTAAAGAAAATTGTCCCAAGAATGGAGCCTTGAGGAACCTCTTACATTCATCTGCTTGTTGCATCTTGATTTCTGTGCATTAAATTTTCTGCAGCTCTACTCTAACTCTGGATATGTGATTAGTTTCTTATCCGAGGTTTAACAGATGGGGAAGGAAAGGCGTCAAATCTGACTTGGAGACCTAAAAAAGTAATTTATATTTACAACAAGATTATATAAAGTTGAGATTTAGGTTGTGCAAACATGGTGTGAAAGCAGAAATGGAGGAAGTTCTGTTTTTGGAGTGTTAAATACAATTTGTTCTGATGTTCAAAACAGTTTCAGCAGTGGTACGTAATGTTGACTGTATTAAAACTAAACATGCCAAGAGGTCAATAGGTTAACTGACATCCACCAATACATCAGTGTTTTTCAGGCTGAGGACCGCTTGCCCCATTTAAAAAACGCCCACCGACCACCTAACGTGGAACTGCCGTCTCAATACGTTCAACCTGAAATGAAAACATTAGTGTCTCAACTCATTGTTCCTCCTAATGTGAAGGGTGGCGCTGTTTTGTAAATGTGACTGGATGCAATAAAATCATGAATAACTCGGGGCTTTTTGAGTTACTTACAGATTCTGAAGGTCTGGATGCTAAGCTTTCAAATGATAGAAAACACACGGAGATCAAAACAAGTTATTCACTACAAGTGTTGTGTGAACTAATAATGTTTCAGAAGCCTAATAAAATAAAAATACTCTTGAGTTGCGTTGGCAAAAACAAACATTTTCTTTTGGCCTGACGTGAATAGTTTTATTTTAGGTGTTAAGGTGCAGTTAGTGAGCGTGGGGCGCAGTGCTGCTCACAGCAGACCTAGCTCTGCATCCATGCTACGTATCGCAGTGAAAACAAAAGTNGCTCTTTGTAGCACTCTTTCTTTAAAATCAAAACATGGAGATTCACTCGCAGTTTTTACATTTTTTACAGTTGGTTTAAATAACTGAAAAGAAACGAGATAAAATCATTTCACAACAATCAGGTGGTAATTGATTTAATTTTAGTTCTTCCCATTTACAGTTAAAGTGACCCGCGTGTGCAGAAGAAGAGCTTTGACATGACATAGCAGTGTTTATGAAAGCCATAACGGACGGCGCTGTTTATTTATCAGTGGGAGCCAATTGGGCCATAAAGGCCACACATTCGCATCCAAACCTCTTCACAGCAGTCTGAACAGCCCAATTCAGATCTTTTCACCCAAAAAATCAGATCACATGCGCCACTTCCACATGTACAACTGATTCGGACACGATTGTTTTCAAAGTGTCTGCAGTCTGAACGGTCCTTTTAGTCGACTTTTATCTCATCAACGTGAGACATCGTCATGATTTTGTAACAGAAGAAGCCAGATGCGGTAAAACTGGACATAAACGGTGGCTAAAAATGATGAACTCATGAGAGAAGTCTGTCTGTGAAGCGCATCACCTCACAATCCCTCCACTCTTTGCTTTGACTACGCATCTAAACAGACTTCTCTACAGAAGCTGCAGTCAATGCTCCACAAAGAGCCATTTCTGTTTTTATGCTTTCTTTGTGCCATCTTCTTTCATCTTGTTATGATCTTGTGAGGATACTGCTGAATAAACTTTAAAATTGATTCATAAACGGCTCCATCCATAAACAGTGAAGTCTGTATTCCTGTTCTGCATGTGCAGGTCGCACAGAAGTCTGACTGTGGTTGGGTTTAATTAGCAGTATGAAGGAAAAAAAAATATTTCATTAACAAATCAGAACTGAGCTTCAAGACCTGCTGTGCACTCAAAAAACTCAAAATCTTACCAAGTGTTTTTGGTCTAGTTATCTTGGTCTAGTTGCGTTGGCAAAAACAAACATTTTGTTTTGGCCTGACGTGAATAGTTTTATTCCAGGTGTTAAGGTGCAGTTAGTGAGCGTGGGGCACAGTACTGCTCACAGCAGACCTAGCTCTGCATCCATGCTACGTATCGCAGTGAAAACAAAAGTGATGCAACTTTCCACCGGTATCTTCAGGCTTTCTTTTTAGTCTTAAGCCATTTGTCCGTTATTATTTTAAACACGGTGCGTCACACTTTGAGCTAAAGTCACAGATAATAAGTGGTTGTTTACATGCAGGCCCTAGTGGGCGCCACAGTTTGATAAAAACTGCCATAGAGGTATTTTACCATGAAGCATCCACTTCAAAGTCTGCTGATTTCTGATGAGCGATGCTGCAATTGCTTTTGTTTCTTTAGTACTTTGTCTGATTGTCTTGTTTTTCACTCAAACAAAAAACTCTTCAGAAAATTGCCAATTTTCTAAGCAGCAGAACAGGAAGAATGTTTTAAAGTGAAGACCCTGAATTACTGTAAACAAATGGTTGATTCTGTGATGATGGAGCCACAGACGGCCGAGCTGCAGCGTCCTTGACCTGCCACAAAACGCTTGAAATGCAAAACAAAGAATGGAGGGTCCTTCACCGCATCACAGTCACATCGCTTAAGATATTTAAGAGCCGCTTGAAGTTAAAAAGGGTTTTCAGGTCTTTGTGAAAGTTTCCATGGACACTCAACACTTCTGAGCAATAAAAGACTGTTTTTACATGCTGACAATATGCAGGAATTGGCTGTCTATACAAACAAGGCTTCAAGTTTAATTTTTTCAAGAACATTTGGTGTTTTAGTTCCTTCATAACTTCTCAAAGGACTCGAATCAACAAACCAGACGTAGCATAACCCTCAAAAAAGTAGTTTTTAACCCAATACCTCTCCTTAAATACTGACTCTGGCCCAGTTACAAAGTTTGTTTCTGAAGGAATCGTCTGATTTGTTTGCAGTTTGGTTCACAGGGAGACCAGTGAAGTTTTTTTATGAACTGTATAAGAAGCACCAGGAGGCAGAACTTTACGGCACCATGAGCTGATCAGGGCGCCGCCGGCAGCCAGAACAGGTGGTGGAGATCATAAGACGGAGACGACGCCTTGGAGACGAAATAAACAGCAACTGCTGAGTATTTGCTCCATGATGCTGGTGAGCAGTTTGATGTGCAACCTTTAGCGTTTGTTGTTTCAGTTTCACTTTAATCGAACTGAAGTGTTTAACCGCGGTTCTGTCACACTTTCATGAGAAGCTGGTCAACACTGAAGAGCGTTTTGATCTAAAGGAATGAAAATTAATTTAATCCAAAGCAGTAGTAGATGTCTGAGTGGAAACTTTTAGGGTTAATATTAACATATTGTATAGCATTTCTTAAATGATCTTGTTAAATTAAAACAATAATCATTTCCCTCTTATGTCTAAAGCTGCAGAAAAATCTAAAATTAGCTTCAGCAACTTTAGTTTTACTCACAGCAAGGCTTGGCAACCAGAGCACAATCCATCAGCGGGTTTTCTTTGACCATAAATGTTTTTTTTTTTAATCTTTAAAAAAAAGTTTAAAATTCTGATATTTTTTTCTCAGAATTTTACTTTAATCTTCTGAGATCAAAAGTCAAAATTTTGAGATTGAAATCAGAATTATTTCATTTTTTCTTTGATGGCCCTAATTTTCTTCCATACGAATTGAACAGTGTATTTTTAATTTCCACCCCCACTTTTAATTTATTAAACACCGGAACATTCAGTTTGATTGTAAGTTGTCCCAGATTCTTTAAGTTGCGCTTTAAAACTAATAGTGAAATTAAAACAAATTGAAATGAGCTAAACGACATGGAGGATTAAAATTAAGGTGCATTTACTATGTGTACACAGTCAAACTGCATTGAAAAAACACATAGAAGATTAAAAAAAACCTTTGGTCAAACACTCAGGAACCCAGATTACATAAGAAGTATGAAAAAAATAACAAATCAGCACAGTATCCCAGTAATTCTCTGAGGGCTGAATAAATCAGTAAAATCACAGTAAAGAGCCTGATGTGACACATCGAGTCCTAAAGTTCTCTAGGAAACTCGAAGTAAAACATGAAATACGGAGTTAAAGTAAACGACCAAAAACAAACTGAGAAATATTAAAACATCGAGAATCAATGACTATGATGCAAAAGTTCATTATTTAGAAATGTTAGAATAACTATAAAAAGATTTTAAAAAATGGAAAATCTTTCCTTTTTCTGATAAAATGCTGGATGTTCCTGAAAACTGCTCTAAGATCAGAGTTCCTGTGGGACATCCAGTTCTAAACTGGTTCAACTGGTTTCTGTGATGGAAGCTGAAGTTTCTCTGCAGTTTCCAGTAAAGCATCTTTTTATATGTGGAGCTTTGAGCAACATTTTCCTGTCAACAGAGGAAGAAGCAGCAGAGAAAAGAGGTTTGAAGTGTCTTTATGATTCAAAGCTGAACTGAAAATGATTCCCATGTTTCCATTCTCAGACCATTTCTGGTTCCAGGATGAAAATGAATCAGAGAGAAAAAAGATCAACTTTCCAGTTGAATCCAGTTCAGATCAAAACTCCATGAAGCCTCTAAATGGAGCCCAGTTTGAATCGGATCTTTATTGATCCAAAGAGACAAACGATATCAGACACTAAAAGACAGACATGAGAAAATAAACAGGAAGAAAATCTTGGAGGTCAGAGGTCATCACCGTGATCCAGTCAGAGTCTCTTTAGACTCAAACTGCTGCAGCTTCAACCTCTGAGGATCAGCAGGACACAGAGACC
>NW_006800131.1:935817-947582 GCF_000485575.1 Poecilia formosa
GAGGATTTTAGTCAGTAAAATCATTCCAGGTTCTGATCAAAGTGTTGAAGCATCGATTATTGATTTGTTCCTGTCAGATTCCAGGAATTCACTTTTCTAGACTGGGTTGAATGACCTTTGACCTGCTTCACATGAGGGGGATTTCTACACACTGGCGGTCCGAATGCTGTCCTTTTCGGACCTGAGTTCAGAGGGTCCAACTCAGTTACACAGAGGGACTAAATTAAACTCTGGATCCAAGTCCAGGAACAAACTCAGAAAATATTTATTAGATCAGAAGATATTAATTTTGATTTATGATCAATTATATCTATGTTCACATATTTTATATAACAATAATAATTACATACAACAATCTATCCAGTCTGCAGCCTTCAGTCCGTAGAAAACCACAGAGCTTCTTCACTCCAGAATCTCCCAGGCTGCTGTAGCTCAGGTGCAGTCCTGTCAGATGGGTCGGTTTGGACTTCAGAGCTGAGAACAGAGGAGTCCAGCTGGTCTCTGACAACCTGCAGTAATTCAATCTGAATAAAGAATAAAAGATGTGAGCTGAAGCCAACAGGATGCAGTAAAAACTGAAATATGAACAAATAAATAATAAAAATGTAGAAAATTAATTTCCCTGAACGCAAAATAAACATGATGAACTGATTCTAACATCTGATCCAGTCAAACTGGTTTAAAGAGTCCATGTTACGGCCCCTGACCTCTTGAGGCTGTGCAGGCTCCCTTTTGTTATGCAGGTTCTAGCTAGCTTTTTTTGCTAGCTAATGCACAAGCAAAAAAACATCTAGCTGACTCCCAGAGAAGGATGAAGCATCATTATGATAAAACATCCATCAAAAAAGTTTTTCAAGTAGGAAATCAGGTTGTTGCATTTCTACCTATTCCTGGTTCGGTTTTATCCGCCAGGTTTGATGGGCCTTATGAAGTTCTGGAGAGAATAGGGGAGCATGATTACATCATTGGTACCCCAAATCGGCGGCAAGACTCGCGTCTGCCATGTGAACATGCTTAAGTTGTACCACTCCCGATCTGCTCCAGAACCTAATAGGGTGTGCGCCCCAATTGTAGTTGCAACTTCAATAGAAGTAGATGAGTCAGACAATGTTGATAGTTTAAGGGTGAATTATCCCATCTGTTCAAGTCCTTGCCTCCCGAACTCAGAAATACTAAAATCTCTGGCGAGCCAGCTTGACCACTTATCCCCTGAACAGCAAAAAGAGATAATGGACCTAATCAGTGAGTACACATGCTTGTTCAATGATGTACCAACACGTACAACAGTGCTAGAACATGACATAGATGTTCAAAGTGCAAAGCCAATCAAACAGCATCCTTACTGTGCTAATCCCACAAAACGTTCTCTAATGAGACAGGAAACTGAGTACCTACTTGAGCATGGTCTAGCCAAACCTAGTCAAAGTCCCTGGAGCTCACCCTCTTTCTTAGAGACCAAGTCAGATGGTTCACCACGTTTTATCACAGACTTTCGCAAGGTAAACTCTGTCACTGTACCTGATGCCTATCCTCTCCCTAGGATTGAGGACTGTGTAGATAATATTGGAGCTGCAAAATATGTTACAAAATTGGATCTTCTCAAGGATTATTGGGAAGTCCCCTTGACTGAAAGGGCTTCCAACATTTCAGCTTTTGTGACCCCAGATAACTTTTTGCAGTACACGGTTATGGCATTTGGTATGTGTAATGCTCCTGCTACTTTTCAGAGGCTGATAAACATAGTACTGCGTGGCATCTCCAACTGCAGTGCTTATTTAGACGATCTGGTGGTGTATACTGAAACCTGGCAGGAACATTTGCAAACACTATATCGAGTATTTCATAGTTTGGCCCAAGCTTCCTTGACCCTTAATCTGGCAAAGTGTGAATTTGGCAAGGCCACTGTAACATATTTAGGAAGAGAGAGGTAGGCCGAGGGCAAGTCCATCCCCTCAATGCCAAAACACGACGTGAGCTGCGTAGATTTCTGGGCATGGTTGGCTATTATCGGAACTTTTGCAGAAACTTCTCTTCAGTAGTTCAACCGTTAACCAATCTACTTAGCCCAAAGACTGACTTTGTTTGGTCAGATGAATGCCAAGATGCTTTTGAGAGGGCCAAATCTCTTCTTTGCCACACCCCAGTACTTGCTGCACCTGATCTGACCCGACCTTTCAAACTGGAGGTGGATGCCAGCGCTGTCGGGGCTGGTGCGGTGCTAATACAGGAAGATTTGCAGGGTTTAGACCATCCTGTTTGCTACTTCTCCTGAAAGTTTAACAAGCATCAACTAAATTATTCCACCATTGAAAAAGAAACCCTGGCTTTGTTGTTGGCTCTTCAGCACTTCCATGTTTACCTTGGGTCCAGTAGTTTGCCGATTGATGTATTTACTGATCATAATCCATTAGTATTTCTGTCACGCATGTACAACCACAATCGGCGCCTTATGCGGTGGGCATTATTGCTACAAGAATACAAACTCAACATCCGACACAAGAAAGGAACAGAAAATGTTCTTGCAGATGGCCTTTCCAGGTTGTGAGTATGCTTCTTTTGTTGTTTTTTTTTCTTGCACTAAGTATTTAAAAAACATGGTTTTGTAATTTAAGGGGGGGAGTGTTATGGCCCCTGGCCTCTTGAGGCTGTGCAGGCTCCCTTTTGTTATGCAGGTTCAGCTGTGAGAGCCCACCTTCCTGATTGGCTTCCTGGAGGCTGTAGGAAAGCAGCTACACCATTGGACCAGCAGAGGATTGACAAGCCAATCAGACGTTGATGAGGCCCACCTGCACCCTATAAAAGGCTCCTGAATCCATTCCTCTAGTGGGGCAGCTATTTTGAAGAGGTTTTGTGAAGCTGCCTCCTCTTGTTTTGGTAGTTGCAACCGTTTTAGGCAGGTTTTAAGCTAGCTTGGTCTTTGCTTGTTCCTGTTTGTCCAGTTTAGTTACTTTGACTTTGTTCCAGTTAAGTATGAGTTAGAAGCCCATGTTTGGGAGGCTGTGTGCTTCCTGCAGCCTCCCCTTTGTGTGTGTGTTTTTCTTTGCGTTGTTTTCCTTTTGTGGTTTATTTTGAGTTTACTTTGAACTGACTTGTTTGGACTTTTGTAACTTTAATTTGCACCTGACATTCTTGAGTTTGTTAATCCCTTTTGTTTTGCATTAATTGGGTTAAATTGTATTGTTTTGTGAAACTTTATTTTGTAATCATTTTTACTTTACACTGTCGCTCTGGACACATTTTATGTTGCAGCCCATGGACCCCTAGACCTTGGGGGCGTAACAGTCCAAACCAGCAGAACCAGAACATTTGATCAAAAAGGAACTCAAAGTTTTTCTAAAAGTTTCTCAGGATCTTAAACTCAGTTGGATGTTTTTTTTTCTCTCCATGTTTCCTTACAGGCTCTGTATCAGCTGACTGCTCTGTACCATCATTTATCATCAGATATTTTATGTCTCCAGTTTTTGTTCATTAATCTATTGATGTTTTTCTTGCTCGTTGTATTTTAACTGCAGCTCATTGCTAAGTATGACAGATGTAAACAGTTTATTTCAATCCGTCTTATTCAGCGCTTTACAATATCCATTACAGCTCATATTCTGAAAGTTGATCATTTTCTCATTTTTGTGGTAATTTCAGTTACTGAACTCTCTAAACTGGAAAATATTGAGCCTTTTCTGTGTGAAATTGATGTGGGTCATTTAGTTCAAGCTCTGAATCCTTCATCAGAGACGCTGCAGAAATGGGAACATCATCATAAAGGAACAATGTGATTGTGAAGATGAGCCATTTTTAAATCTATTTTCCAGGTGAACCACATGAGAATGATTTCAGTGAACTCCTGAAGCTTGTTGCATACAAAGCTTTACAAAGGTAAGATCTCATTTCCTGTCTTACAAAATAAGAGCTGAATCAAGATGTTTGAACAAAATGACTTTAACACCATAACCTTCACAAAGTATTTACTGCAGGACTGTTAATTAATGATCTTTATATTATTTCTGTCTCCTTAATGTCCAGGAACTCAGCCAGAAGACTGGGGTCATCTTGATAGTCTGACTATCAGAACAAACTCAGATTTCCTCTGGAAGCTGCTCTCAGTGGTTTGGAGGACGACTGACTTGTAATTTGCTCCATCAGTGGAATTGACACTAAAATGGAAACTCATCACCTGCTTCCATGTTATTTTGCTTCCTGCCAACATAAAACTCCTGCATGAGCTGCAGCTCCATATGAGCAGGCAGTCAAGTCCCCAGAAAGCTTCCCTGTTTCTAGGAACCATTTCATCCATCTGACAGAGATGGACTTTCTCTGTCCATCTCTGGACATGTGCAGGAGAGGTTCTACACATGCTCAGACTCCTCGCTCCGCGTGGGCCCTCGGCGAGTCGAGCGGCAGTCGGTTGCTTTTGTCGAACCCCCAGTCTCTGAGCTTGTCCTCCACAAAACCAAAACCCCGCTGAACCCCACTCGTGATAGGGATTGGGGATTGCAATTGTTTCCCATCAACGAGGAATTCCCAGTAAGCGCGGGTCCGGTCCCCTGCGTGTGTGTGCGGGCCTGGAGCTGGAGCTGACAGCTGTCAGACACACCTGTCAGAATAAAATCTCAAAATGTTTTTGAGATTTTATTCTGACATTTAAGCTGGTTGTTTTAAAATAAAATATATTAGAATAAAATTATTAATTAAACTGAGGATAAGAGTATCAATAAATGATTTTATTGGATAAGCAGAGAAAACAAACCTCAGATTCTTCACTTTACTGACTGAACTCTCCAGGATCTCGAGCAGATTCTTCATATCAGAGTCTCTACCTCCACCTATGTTGATCTCACTTATTTCCAGTTCAGTCAGATCTGGGTTGGACTTCAGAGCTGAGGCCACAACTTTACATTCAGCTTTTTGGATCAAACAGCCACCAAGTCTGTGATGAGAGAAGAAATAAATTCAGTTCTAATGAAATCAATCTGGATCATATACAGACTAAAATATGATAACAGCGATATCATCTGATCAACATCTGATCTTCAGTTTCCTGAGTGTGACCCGACAGAGAGTCTGTGCAGTTCCTGACTAAAGTCCAGGTTCTGGTTCTGGTTCTGCTCCAGGCTTCATGTCCTCAGACCTTCAGCTCAGTCAGATGTTGAAGATCTTCTATCATCTGTAAAGGAAAGTTCAGTTTCTCTGCAGCATCAGAGCCTCAAAGGAGCTGGAGCAGCTGATGAAGAGGCTGACTTAGCTGAATGAAGGAAACTACTGGAGATGATGGAGAGGAGGAGGAACTGCTCACAGCTCTGACTCACACTGACTTGGACTAGACCGTTTGGCTCCTTGAGATCTTCCACCAAGCAGGAAGTGAGTTATAAATGAAGTGAGCAGAGCAGGAAGTCCAGCCTGCTGTGGACCTCTGGCATCTCTGGGTTTGTTTCGCCCTTATCTGCTGCTGCAGCATCTAGAATCCTCCTCATCATTAATAATAGTAGTATATTCTATAGAAACATGGCTCCCAGCAGCAGATTATTAAATGCTGCCACAGAGGAAACTGGGAGCAGACCAGACACATAATGCTCCCAGTTGTGTCTCTGATCATCTGCTGGATTTGATGCTTTAACAAAGTAGAAAGTGGACAGTCGTCAACCTGCTTCAGCTAAAAGCTGCAGATTGTTCTGGTCGTCCTGCAGAGCAGCAGCTGAACCGGTTCTGCTTCTCCTTCAGGTCTAGACCGTTCTCTGTTGATCTGAGAGGAACTGAGACAAACTTGTTGGAAGAGGGACACATGTCTCTGCAGTGGTCTGTCCATCGTCTCAGAGGAACAAAGGTTTGGATGTCAGAAGAAATTGTTGCTAAACTCCTAAAGAGCTGAAGAGCAAAACCCCTGGAGGAGACGGAGCGTTTGGGTCCAGCAGCATCTTCATGGTGAAGCAGTGAAAGTTCTCCAGGAACTAAAGAGGCTGGGATGTCTAACAGGTCTTCATGGAGGACAGCTAATGGCTTCAACAAAGGCTGCAGATGAAGAGTTGATGAGGAAAATGGTTCCAGCTCTGGAAGCAGAGTTCTCAGAGCTTTGGGAGGATCTGACAGAAACTAGGACTTTTTCTGGAACCAGACAACAATCACCGCATTTTGGTCTCATTTACAGAGGGAGTAGGAAAAGTTGGTTCACAGTTTCTAATTAGTTTCCCTGGTTACCACAGCAATGCAGGAATTTATTTTAAAGTTTCCATCAAACCTAAACAATGATTTTATAAAAACAGCCAAAGATCCTAAAAGGTGAATTATGGAGCAGCGGCACAATGAGTGAAGAGGAGTTTAAAGTTAAAATGTGTCTCTGGCTGATTGGATCTTTCAGAGAAAATAGATTTTCTACAGTTCTCAAGGTTTTCTATTTATTTCAATATAAAAACTGATGAAAAGTTTCCATGTTGGAAATGTATAAAATACCAAAAGCTCCAGCTGTCCTTGATGAGCTGAATGTTTAGATGTTTGAACGGCTGAAATAGTCCAAAAGGATGAAGGAAGTAGTTAAAGGCCAAAAACATCCAGAATCAACTTGAAGAAAGAAGAAGAAACAGGAGGACAATAGTGCTGAATCAGCATTCACACAATGAAAACATCTGGACTCACCGAGCCTTTCTGCAGTTCCTCACAGCTGGAACCAGTCTCAGTCGTCCACCAGATGATGTGTTGTACTTCTCCAGGTCCAACTCATCCAGAACCTCTGACATCTGCAGCATGAAGACCAGAGCTGAACAGTCAGTCACTGAGAGTTTCTTCCCTGAATCCAGCAGCCGTTGGATCTCCTGATAAAATGAGAGGTCGTTCATCTCCACCAGACAGTAGAAGATGTTGATGCTTCTGTCAGGAGAGATTCTATCAGTGTTCATCTCCTTCAGGTTGGTGATGATACTCTGGATGGTTTCTGGACTGTTCTCTGTCTGACCCAGCAGATCTTCTAAGAGTCTCTGGTTGGACTCCACAGTGAGACCATGAAGGAAGCGGACAAACAGGTCCAGGTGGCCATTTCTACTGCTGAGGGATTTCTCCACGACTTTCTCCATGAACTCATCTAGAGATGTTTCAATGTATGTTTTTCCCAGGAACGTCTTGATCATCTCTGACTTCCTGCTGGTGAAACAGTGAAACATGTAAACTGCAGCCAGAAACTCCTGGATGCTCAGGTGAACAAAGCAGTAAACTGGTTCCTGAAAGATCAGACTCTCTCTTTTGAAGATCTCTGTACAAACTCCTGAGTACACTGAGGCCTCTGTGACATCCAGACCACACTTCTCCAGGTCTTCTTGGTAGAACATGATGTTTCCTTTCTCCAGATGTTCAAATGCCAGTTTCCCCAGCTTCAGAAGAACTTCCCTGTCAGCCTCCATCAGATCCTGTGGACTTGTCTCATGTCCTCCATGGTACTTGTTCTTCTTCCTCTTTGTCTGGACCAGCAGGAAGTGTGAGTACATGTCAGTCATGGTCTTGGGCAGCTCTCCTCTCTGTTCTGAGGTCAACATGTTCTCCAGAACCGTAGCAGTGATCCAGCAGAAGACTGGGATTCCACACATGATGTGGAGGCTCCTGCAGATCTGGATGTGGGAGATGATTCTGCTGGACAGCTCTTCATCACTGAACCTCTTCCTGAAGTACTCCTCCTTCTGGGCGTCGGTGAAACCTCGTACTTCTGTTACCCTGGTAACACATGAAGGAGGGATCTGATTGGCCGCTGCAGGTCTGGTAGTTATCCAGATGAGAGCCGAGGGAAGCAGCTTTCCCTTGATGAGGTTTGTCAGCAGAACATTGACTGATGACGTCTGTGTGACATCAGAAACCAGCCGACTGCTGTTGAAGTCCAGTGAAAGTCTGTTTTCATCCAGGCCATCAAAGATGAAGAGAAGTTTGCATTTAGCCAGCTGCTCTCCTGGGAGCTTCTGGAGTGTTGGATGGAAAACATGGAGCAGCGAGAGAAGACTGTGCTGCTCATCTCTGATCAGGTTCAGCTCCCTGAACGAAAGCAGAACCACCACACTGACATCTTGGTTCTCCAAGCCCTCGGCCCAGTCCAGAGTGAACTTCTGCACTGAGAAGGTTTTTCCAACACCAGCGACGCCGTTGGTCAGAACCACTCTAATGGCTCCATGTTGGTCAGGGAAGGATTTAAAGATGTCCTGGCACCTGATTGGAGAGTCATGGAGGTTCTGGATCTTGGAAACTCTATCCAGCTGCTTCACCTCATGCTGGGTGTTAACATCTTCACTCTGTCCCTCTGTGATGAAGAGATCAGTGTAGATCCTGTTAAAGAGGGTTCTACTTCCTGTTTTATCACTTCCTGTTTCACTTCCTTCAGTCACACGTTCACATCTCCTCCTCAGACTGATCTTATGTTCCTCTAGGACCTCCTGCAGACCAACATCTGCTGAAACACAGAAGTAGTAAAAACATTTTGCTTTATTGATAAAGTTGGAACAAAACTATCTGGAACTTTGGAGGTGTTATCATTGTACGGTTTCTGACTTCACAGGATGTGATGCTAAACAATCAGATCTATCTTTAGAAACAAAATGTTATTCTGTTATCAGACAGAAACACAGACATTAAATTCAGCCCTTTAGACATCTTCCAGATTAGATGCTGCAATCTGAAACCAACTTCCGCTTCATTTGGGTTTTTCAGCTCCAATTTTAAAGCAGAACCTTACAGGCCTGGTGTAATGACCAATAAAAATAGAACAAGAGCCTTTTTCAGCAAAGTCACATAAACCATATGGGCAACTGGGCAATTTGCTAACCCATAATTTGTTACCACTTCTCTCTTATTTCTTGTTTTATTATACCCTCTATTTATGCTATGTTAAACTTAACATTAATATCAACCAATACTTGATTGGTGCTCTCCTACATTTTAAACCCAAATAAAACAACATGACATTGCTGACTCTTGATGATTTTTTAAATGTTTTTTTTCTTAACTTTATCTGTTTATAGTCTGTTTATCACTTGTCATATAATTTTTATGGCCATTTTCTGAACCGGCTCAAATTAAATGAGGACTATGTTAGCCAGAGTTACCAACACATACGTTCCATTTACACCAACTGGAAAAACTCAGATTTAGTTGAAATAATTGATTACAAAGAGACTTTTAAAACCTCGAATTTCCAAATCTCAACTAAAGACATGATCTGGTTCGTCAGAAGCAATGGGAGGAAACTCTGTGATGTTCAGTCTCACCTGGAGCACAGCTGCTTCTATTCCTCCATCCAGGAAGATCTTCCCTCCATCTATCCATCCATTGTCTAAATATGCTTTTCTTTGCAGGGTCATAGAGGGACTGATGCCGATGTTCAGCAGTAATTGGGCGAGAGCTGGGGTTCACCCTGGACAAGTAAAGACATTTCTTCATCAGTGAAATAATTCACTAACAACAGGCTGAAGCTGTCCTACTGAAGATGAAGATGTTCATGAAGATCCACCACAAACTAAGGACCAGAAACTGGGTCAGAACAGAACCTCGGAACATTGATGATCTCTGGTTTTAAGTTCTTCATTGTATTATATCTGGTATCATGACTGATCTTCCTTTTGTTGTTTTGTCCATCTGAAATCTGTTCTGGGACAGAAATCATTATTCTGTCTGAGCCAGAGTAGAAAACTGATCCATCAGAGGCTGAAAGAAACCAGAAACTGACTCTAATCTGGATTCCAGTGGAGAAAGTTGGATCTTTCTTTAATGGTGGAACACCAGTAAACACGGCTCAGACCCAGTTAGCATTGATTTGAGCTCTTTATAAAGAGCCTTATACTGAAGCAGAGCATTATGTGGACATGCTAGCAGAGCTAACAAGTTATATAAAGTTCACGCCTTTAACGACTAAATCTGACTTCATGATGATCCTTTGGACTTTGGTTCTGTTCACTTTGTAGTTTTTATTGTTTGCAGTTGTAGTCTTTGTTACAGTCCATCTTTATTGAGCCCAGTTCCTGTTTTATTCAGGTGGTCTGGTTCCCTTTATGGACTTGGTTCTGATTTCCATCTGGTTCTGCTCGTCTCACCTCTTTCTGGGTTTCTTTGTCACCAAAGACATTAAAATCAGGTTCTGTTCAGCCTGTCTGGTTCATCTGAGTTATGCTAATCTGGTCTGATTGGTTCAAGGTGTTGAAAATCAAATCGATTATTAAAATAACCAATCTCTAAGGTCTAATATTATTAATCTTCACATTTTTACATTTTAAATATCTGGATTCACTGATGAATTTACAGAAGAGATCAGAATTTAGAACCGGTACCAAGGACCACAAAGTTGACCCAAATGTCTGAATCAATATAAATAAATGTTTTTTCAGCTGTTACACTGAGGATTAACAGTTAATAAACATTAATATGAATACATTTTTGGCACTAATGGCTGATATTTAACAGTAATTTAACAGGTATGAAGATTGAGAGAGGAGAGGAAGATATGAAGCAAATGGTCTGACAAGGGAATCAAACCCTCAACCTTCACATCAAGGATTAACCCGACCAGAACTTTACACTCTAAAACATTTTATTCTGCATAAAACAACAAGAGTCACTAAATAAACTAGAGGCACAGAGAGACTGAAGGGATTTCACTTCAATAATTATCTATATTTACTGCAGTCCAAGCAGTTCATGATAGCCACAGTGTGTTTAGTGATTTTGTAATAACCAATAATTTTCTGATATATTGATTAGCTCTGATTAATCTAAAGTAGCTCTTTGTTTCTGAGTTTCTTGGTAAATCAGTTTTCTTTGTTAGTTCCAGTTTATGATGGATGTGGATCAAAGTGACGTTTATTTAGTGAATTCAGCCTCACAGTCAATCTGGAACATAATTGTGTTTTTAGGATTTAATATTTGAGCCTTTTGGGAGATTATTTCACTTGTTATGACCAAGATATCAGAGTTTTATCAGACTTTAGTCTCCAGTCTGACCTTTGACCTTCTGTCTGCAGCTGGTTAATATCAGTGAAATGAGCGCTTTGATTGGCTGAATGTGATGATGGAACAGGAAGTGCTTGTGCTTCTATAAATGTCCCACCATGACTGTTATTGTTCCCACTCCCACAGACACCAGACCTCTGTGGAACCTGGAAGCTGCTGCAGCTTCAGAAACACAAAGAAACACGTCTTTCTGCATCAGTTTCTAATCAGAAATCAAAGTTAAGCTCTGGTTGGTCTCTGCAGAGTCACATCCACCAGTTAGAAACTGGTTTCTTACTCTGGTTCTGATGGTCCAGGTTCAGTATTGAAGTCTGGAGTATCATCTTTGGACTGGTCACTCCTCATAGATGGACTGATGGATCCTGGAGATTCTGTTCTGTCCTCCTTTAGATCCAAATCTTCCATTTTCTGGACTTATGGAGAGAGAAACCAGAACCAGTCAGTCCAGTGATCCAGTTCCAGTAACTGTCCTGTAAAGCAGAAAGCTGGTTTCCATCATGAGTTCAGAGGATCAGAGGAGCCCGATTCCAGCTTAAAGGTAGATGGCTTTGTCTGACGGCTTTGTTTGACATCAAACATCTTGGTCTTTCAAACAAAAACAAGAAGCTTCTGACAAAACCAATAAAACATGACCCAGCAGAAAACACCAAGTACTGGACTGGTTCCAGTCTGACTAAAGAACAGGGATTTCATCAACACATTTATTGCTGCTGTTACGGCCCCTGGCCTCTTGAGGCTGTGCAGGCTCCCTTTTGTTATGCAGGTTCAGCTGTGAGAGCCCACCTTCCTGATTGGCTTCCTGGAGG
>NW_006800131.1:948075-951073 GCF_000485575.1 Poecilia formosa
GGACACATTTTATGTTACTGCCCCTGGACCCCTAGACCTTGGGGGCGTAACATAAGTGGGGGCTCGTCTGGGATAACTCGTTAAGGAGGATCCCTGTGTCTGGATTGTCTAGAATTAAAAGAACATTTTGGGTTGTCTGTATCCAGCAATCATGTCAGTATCATTTAATCTGGAGCACTTTTTAGCTAACCCCTCCCTTGAGCTTATACATAGCTGCCGCAAGTGTGAATTGCTGCAAATTGTGGAGCACTTTAAGCTGCAGGTCCCAAAACGGGTCCTTAAACGTGACCTAAAGGCTCTGGTAGTGGGCAGGTTGATGGAGACTGGTGTGATCAAAGAGCCTGATCTGCCTGAGGCTGCTGCAGTGCCAAGCCATAAGGCCTTGTCTGTGGAGGACCTCAAGGATGGTCCTAGTGTGGAGGTAGGAGTGAGTGAACGGGGAAAGACACCTCGTACACTCCCTCGCTATGACCCACTGTCTTCCGTGAGCTCAGAAGGACAAGATGGAGCTCGTTTGAAGGTGCGGTTGGCACGTCTGCAGATGGAGGCTGAGGAAAAGGCCCAGGACAGAAAAGCTCAGCTGGAACTTGAGATCAGGAGGCTGGAAATAGAAGCAGAGAAAGCTATACAGCTGCACAAACTTGAGCTGGAGGCCCAGACTCAAGCACCTTCTGCCTCTGTCACACAAAGTTCCACCCCCATGTCTGCTATGCCATTCAACATCAGTAAGTGCATTTCTTTAGTACCTGCTTTCAGAGAATCTGAGGTTGATTCATACTTTGCAGCATTTGAACGCATTGCTGGTGCTTTGCAATGGCCTAGGGAAACCTGGCCTCTTTTGTTACAATGTAAGTTTTCTGGTAAAGCTCAAGAGGTGTTGGCAGCGCTTCCGTTAAAGGATAGCTTGGATTATGATCTGGTTAAGGCTGCTGTCTTACAAGCTTATGAATTGGTTCCAGAAGCTTATAGACAGAAGTTTCGACAGCAAAAGAAAACTGCAGGACAAACACATGTTGAGTTTGCCAGAGAGAAGGGCATTATCTTTGATTACACCGCTGTGCCGCATTGAAGGTCAGCAATTATGACACCTTATGTGAGCTAATAGTGTTGGAAGACTTTAAAAAGTGCATTCCTGATCGGGTAGTCTATTTAAATGAACAGAAGGTGACCACTCTTGCATCTGCTGCTGTTCTTGCCGATGAGTATGTGCTTACCCATAAGTCATCATTCATTGTTAATGAAAAGTCACATGTTAGCTCTGTGCCACAGTGTCCATTGGTTAAACCCACAGTTCCAAAGGAAAGCCGTGAGTGTTTCTATTGTCACAAACCTGGACATGTCATCGCTGATTGTTTAGCTTTAAAACGCAAGTCACAGCCAAATTCTGAACAAATTAAAGGTGTTGGTTTTGTGAAAAAAGAACCCCGTAATAAGAGCACTGGTTGTGGTGACAAATTACCTGATCCTTGTTTTGAACCATTCATTTTTGATGGCTTGATCTCACTTGCATCTGATCCCTCTGGTTTAAAACCAGTCCGCATCTTAAGAGACACTGGAGGTTCCCAATCAATCATTCTCTCAAGTGTTTTGCCTTTCTTGCCTGAGAGTGCATGTGGTTACAACTCTGTTCTGAGGGGGATAGAGATGGGCTATGCTCCACGACTAGTCCACAGTTTATATAAAATCAAAACTTGTCACCGGGTGTTTCCCTATTGCTGTATGCCCAGAGTTACCCATAGATGGGGTGGCCATACTAATGGGGAACGACATTGCTGGAGGTTTAGTACTTCCAAGTCTGGAGGTTTTAGACAATCCTCTAAATCAGACAACCCCACACTCTTCAGACTCTGATGTTTCAATTTCTGATTCTGTCTTGTCTCCATTTTCTAGTGGGGGTGCTATGCAAACTGAAAGTAACTGCATTCTGTTACTTCTGCATTTGGTGGAGTGGAAGGAGCCTGGTCTACTCTTGGAGAAAGCATCTGCCCCTCTAGCTAGACATTTGTCAGCTGTTCCAGCGGATGACACCTTGCAAAGATGTGACAAGAACGTGGTAAGTGCTGAACATGCCAATAAAAAGAAACCAAGTGTCTTAAGCATCGATGGTCTTCATCATTGGCAGGAAGCTCAGTTAAGCAAAGTTAAGCAGTCATATCGCCCCCGACCTGCACCCAAACCTGCACCCAAACCTAATGGTGTTTGTGCTCGAGTTGCAGTGAGAACTCCACTAAAAGTGGATGAGTTTAATAATGCTGGTAGTCAAGGAAGAACTGATCCCATGTGTTCTAGTCCTTTTCTTACTCCTGTCAATAGTAACACTGTGACGATAAATGGGTATCCCACACCCAAAACACGCCGTGAGCTGCGTAGATTTCTGGGCATGGTTGACTATTATCGGAACTTTTGCAGAAACTTCTTTTCAGTAGTTCAACCGTTAACCAATCTACTTAGCCCAAAGACTGACTTTGTTTGGTCAGATGAATGCCAAGATGCTTTTGAGAGGGCCAAATCTCTTCTTTGCCACACCCCAGTACTTGCTGCACCTGATCTGACCCGACCTTTCAAACTGGAGGTGGATGCCAGCGCTGTCGGGGCTGGTGCGGTGCTAATACAGGAAGATTTGCAGGGTTTAGACCATCCTGTTTGCTACTTCTCCCGAAAGTTTAACAAGCATCAACTAAGTTATTCCACCATTGAAAAAGAAACCCTGGCTTTGTTGTTGGCTCTTCAGCACTTCCATGTTTACCTTGGGTCCAGTAGTTTGCCGATTGATGTATTTACTGATCATAATCCATTAGCATTTCTGTCACGCATGTACAACCACAATCAGCGCCTTATGCGGTGGGCATTATTGCTACAAGAATACAAACTCAACATCCGACACAAGAAAGGAACAGAAAATGTTCTTGCAGATGGCCTTTCCAGGTTGTGAGTATGCTTCTTTTGTTGTTTTTTTTTCTTGCACTAAGTATTTACAAAACATGGTTTTGTAATTTAA